>NC_140172.1:110158363-110286170 GCF_963971535.1 Notolepis coatsorum | reverse complement strand
AAAAATACAGTGGTACAACATATAATAGAATCCAATAAGAACAACAGTGCAATAAACAGGTAACATGGTGTGCATCTCGGTATCTGTACATAGTATTTACAGAGCATATAGGACATGCTAGGTAGCTTTAGTAGTGCAATACACTGTTCCTGTTGTTTTACTAATTTAAAGTGGCCTTTCCTCTGGCCATAAGTGTGCGTGTGTGCGGCATGAGTGTTAAAGTGGCTGCTAGTGTGTGAGCGTGCTCAGCGTGCGTGTCGTGTGTGTGCTTGTGTGTGCTTGTGTGTGGATAGTTCAGTTTCTGTGTCTCTCAATGTTCATTGTTCAAGGCTCTGATGGCCTGGGGGAAGAAGCTTTAGCCTAAGCCTCTCCGTCCTAGTAGCTGGGGTTCGCAGGCGTCTGCCTGACCTCAGCAGCTGAACAGGCTGTTATTGGGGTGGTGGGGGTCTTTCATTATCCTGCAGCTCTGGATTTGCACCTCTTGTTGTATAGAGCCTGCAGGGGAGGTAGCGCAATACCCGTGGTACGCTCGGCTGAGCGCACCACTCTCTGTAGGGCCTCTTGTCCTGTGCCGTGCTGTTCCATACCAGGCAGTGAGGTTTCCGGTCAAGATGCTCTCTACAGCTCCTGAGTAGAAGGACTGGAGTATCTTCCCCGATACTCTGAACTTCCTTAACTGTCTCAGGTGGTAGAGGCGCTGTTTCGCCTTCTTTACTACTGTGTCTATGTGTGTTGACCATGTCAGATCCTCTGAGATGTGGACCCCCAGGTACTTGAAGCTGCTCTCTCTCTCTGTGCCTTCCTCTCTCCTGTCTCTCTCTATGTGCCCTCCACTCACCCTGTCTCTCTCTCTGCCATCCTCTCTCCATGTATCTCTCTCTGCCATCTATCTCCCTCTGTGCCCTCCTCTCTCCCTCTCTCTCTGCCCTCTTCTCTCTCCCTCTCTCTCTCTGCCGCTTCTCTCTCCCTGTATCTCTCTGCCCTCTTCTCTCTCCCAGTATATCTCTATCTGCCCTCTTCTCTCTCTCTGTGCCTCATATCCCTGTCTCTCTCTCTCTGTGTGCCCTCATATCTCTCTCTGTCTCTGTCTCTCTTTCACTGTCTCTTGACTGTCTCTCAACCGAGTCTCAATAAACACTGAGGAGAGACAGGCAGGCCTTGACTCTGAGCAACTTGACCTAGAAAATCAAAAATGTGCACTGGAGGACCTTGTGCTTCAATGTGATTGGTCTATATGCTCTCCCTCGAAATCCATCAAGCTGCCTGTCAATCAAAGGAGGTCTGATTAATTACAACTTCACCTACTTAAACTTAATCTTAACACAGATGGGATATACTATTTTTTTAAATATGAAAATGGACTTTGCTGAAGTTATGAGGTAGGAAATGTATTTAGCTTGTTGACTATGGAATAACAATAGAAAACGCTGCCTATTCAGGTGAAAAATATAAAAAAACACTGAGCTGTTTACAAGGAAACTCTGTTGGGTTCCTTTAATTGGAAAAGCAGAACTATCCTGTGGCTTGTACTCTGCCTTCTCTGCTGGACATGAATTACCCATTTATTATGTAAAACAAGAAGCAGTAGCGGATAATCATAATTGGGGCTGAAATCTCAAGAGAGGCAGAATTAATTTGCTTTATTTGAAAAGATTCATGAAAAGTGGCCAAACCCACAGGCCTATACGTTCTGTGGAGTTCCAACTGACTTCATGTCACATGGTTTTGTCAGAAGATTTAGCTGTTGCCTTAATTGTGATTTTATTATTATTATTATAATTTTTTAAACATACAAACAAAAACAGCACTCGTGAAATTGTACTTCTTTCGCATCCCCAAAAAGATCCTCCCATGCAATTAGTTATTTGCTTTTAATCGACATGGCTATATACTTGCTATTTGATATGCAAAATAAAAAAATGTATCCACAGAGATCAGTCCCAACAGGGGGTTACAGGCACTCCAAGTTGACAGTAAACACCATCGACACGCTTCCAGGGATCTGGAGACTGTGAAGCTATACTCTCAGCTCCTGTGATCTACAGTATATTTGTTCCTCCTGTGAATTTTGGAAGGTAACTTGTTGTCATCTACAGTGCTGTAGGAGGCCCACCGGTTCCTTCTGTGAAGGCCTCCGTTGGCAGGTCAAACGGGGGGAAACGTGAACCCAGCAAAGGACCGGGAGCTCAGTTAGTATACACCAGTGTCTTCTCTGCGTTGGATCCAGGTCAATCCCCCGGTCAATCCCTTTGTAATCCAGAGGCTGAACAGAAATGCTGAGGGTCCTGGGAGTCCCTGATCTACATCGGGCGTGTCTGAATGAATGAATGAAAACTTTATTTAACAGAATGGGTACAATACAGTACGGCTCAATACATACAATTGTTAAGGGGATGCAGACCTGAGAAAGACGTTTGTCTTGTTTCCATCAGGGTCCCCCATTTTCAATTCATATAGACATTTATGACATACACAACATACATGACATTTATGGCATATAGGTATTTAGTACTGATACATTTGTGACATAAACGGTATTCAAATATACAGTACTGTTACCCCTAGATCCTGACAGAGTATATATATATGATGGGGAGGGGACTGTACATTAGGAGGGGGTGGGTGGGTGGGAGAGAAATATACATACGGCGGGGAGGGAATATATACATGCAGTGGGGAGGAGACTGTCTATTAGGAGGTGGTGGGGGTTTTGGGCATTTACGGTGGCCAGTTTCGAATTGCAGCCTCCCGTAGGTGCTCTTTAAGAACGGTTTTGAATGTGGGCAGGGATTCACATTCCTTTACAGCTTTGGGTAGGGCGTTCCACATTGTTGTGGCATAATTGCGAAACGTGTTTAGTCCCTTGTTTGAGCCGAATCTGGGTTTAACATGATTTGTTGAGCTTCCTCTGGTGTAGTGGTTGTGGTATTCACTGACCTTTGGGAACTTGACCTTTGGGAACTTGTCTGAAGTTGCGTCCGTCTCACTCATGTGCAAAAGGCTGTGCAATTGCTCCTGATGAGTAGGGTCTTTCAGTGTGCTGATTTAGAAAATTGTGTATTGCTTCCCCCCCCCCCCCCCCCCCCTCAGTATCCTGAAATTGACAGGATGAATACATCTGCTGCAGCACATTTGAAAAGCACATTTGAAAAGAAAAAGAAAGCAGAAACGTCTCCAACACCCAGTCTTGTGCTAAATGAACAGTAGTTCAAGATAATACAATATCACTAGACTATACGACTCAAAGCAAACTAATTTGTTTGCAGAAATAGTAGAAAAATCTATTTACCACAGTAAAACGATGCTTTAGTGTTCACCACTTTACAAACACAGACGTTGTGTGTCTTGTGCTCATGCATCACGCACCCTGAGGGTGATCTGTATGTGAGGGTGTATTCCAGCTGTGAGCTAGTGGACTGGAGAGTGGCTGTTGTTATCAACGTCTGTTTAGACAAGTCTGTTCACTCTGCCGTCACCTTGGTAACAGGGACTAACAAGACCTGACCTGACACCCGGAGGCAGCCTTTGTTATTGCAGGAGATTTCAACCACTCCAACCTAAAGACTGTGCTCCCCAAATTTGACCAGCATGTCAAGAGGAGACAGGGTATTAGACTATATGTTTACACCAACATAGCTGATGCATACAAAACTGTTCCCCTCCCCCACCTTGGACAATCTGACCACCTGTCTTTGTTCCTTCTACCAAAGCACACCCCACTCTCAGACTCTGATCTGCAGCTCCGGCTTCAGCACCCAGGCTGAAACTCCCATACGGACATTGACTCCTATACCTCCTCTATTTTGCACTACCTCAAGTCCAACATGAACAGTACCACTCTCAAACGGATTACTACTGTACATCCCCCAATCAGAAGCCGTTGAGGAACAAAGAGGTCCATCTACTGCTAAAGGCGCAACACCGCTTTTAGATCTGGTGACATGTAGGCACTACTGTTCAGCCAGGGCTAATCTAAATAGGGGTATCAAGCAGGCCAAGCACAGCCACAAGCTAAGGGTGGAGGAGCACTTCAACAACTCGACGCATGTGGGAGGGCATCTAGGCCATTACGGATTACAAACCCAGCAACAACTCTTCCACGACCACTGACCCCAATAACGTGTATGCCTGCTTTGACTAATGCACACAAGGCAACTGGCCCTGATGGCATTTCCAGCCATGTGCTTAGGAACTGCGCTGAGCAGCTGCGGCCGAGGTCTTAACTGACATCTTCAACCTGTGATAATATTAAAACGATTTCTGTAAAAATGCCTTAGACTGTCTCTGGTATCATCTCTCTAAAAACTACTGACCTTGCACTAGTCTCTGAAAACCACACACACATGCAACAGAAGACAGATAGGTTACAGTACAGACTAACAGTGACCAGCTTGGACTCAAGATCAACACCGGAAAAACCAAGACCATGAGGTTAAATCCAAAAAACACATGATCCAACCACACTCAGGGGAGAGGCCATAGAGGACGTGGAGCACTTCACCTACCTAGGGAGTAACATCAGCAGGGATGGAGGAGCAGACAGGGACATAGAGGCACGCATCAGCAAAGCAGGTAGCATTCAGGATACTCAGGCCAATCTGGTTGTCCAAGCAACTCTCCAACAACACCAAGATATGGATCTTCAATACCAATGTGAAGACTGTCCTGCTCTACCTCTCTGAAATGGGGAAGACTACCGAGGGCCTCACAGGCAAGATCCAGGTGTTTGTCAACAAATGCCTGCGCTACATCCTCAAGCTGTGGTGGGAAATGCAGAGCTGTGGAGGATAACCAACCAGGAACACAAGTTGGTTGGACTTGCCGCGCTGCCGCTCGCTTGCTCCTTGGATTTCATTTGGGACGTGCGCTTCCCTGCGCGTGGGGGCGGGGGGGCGCGGCCAATCAGAGAAAAGCCGAACACAAGTTGGTTGCCTTTAATATTCACGCAACCAGGACAGCATAGCTACCACCATCAAAAAGAGAAAGTGTAACTGGGTAGGGCTTAGGAAGGACTCAAACAATATCACTAGACAGGCCTTGGACTACAACCCCCAGGGGAAGAGGAAAGCCGGTAGGCCGAGAAACACCTGGAGACGTTCCACACTCCAAGACCTAAAGAACATCGGAGTGAGCTGGCAAGAAGCAAAGGCCCTGGCCCAGAAGAGAGTGAGATGGGGAGCTCTGGTGGACACCCAATGCTCCCCAACGGGGTAAAGGGGATTAAGTCAAGTAAGTCATAAACTACTGCAGTGCTTCATCTCGCCGCTATATAGACTAGTATCTGGTATCCTCTCTATACAGTGCCCGCATTCTCTGCCAAAGTGCTTTTAAGCAAGGCACTGCCAAAGAAAAACGCCCCACGGTGGCTGCACTGTGGGCAACCTTGCACTCTGAGGCAAACCTGCCTTGAGTAAATTGACAATAAAGTAATCTCCTTCTTAGAACAGCGCCACCTAGTGGGCTCATTAATCTAGACAACTTGATTTGGTTGACGAGTTGATGCGACTCCTAGTATGCAGTATGGCTGGCGTTGGACAACACTTGCTGTTACTGGATAGTGTCCTGAACATAAACCAAATACAGTATGCTTCCTACATAGCAGTCCATCAATATCAGGCACTGTAGCAGCAGTGAGGTGATAGTGAAATGTAGCGCATGCAGCAGAACAGGCTGTCGGGAAAGAAAGCAGATGCCTACCGCTATAGCCTAAAATACACACCCATCATGTCCACCGGCTATTTCGCCCCAGCAGCCATGATGAACAACCAAAGTAGTCTTTTTGCACTGTCAGTGATTTTCTTTATGACATCAAGTCTAATGTCACAGACAGCGTTTTAGAAAAATGTATGAGCGGCCGTTCAGGCTGTATACTAGTGAAAATCTCTTACGTATACTAGTGAAAAGCTCTTACGTTCACAATTGAAAGCTCTTACGTTCACTAAACAGCCCCTCATAGGATTGTGCTTTGTTATGTATACTATGATTCTTGTAAATGGATTTCCATGTTCAATAACAAATGTCCCCTTTAGGGATAGCGTTAATATACAAGAACAGGACCATAGCCCCTTCGTATAAACTCACTCCAATACTACAATAATCTCACCTCACCTAAACAAAATATCCCTCCCACGAGAGGTGATTCAGTGCTCACCATCTACACTCTATAATCACACGCAGTTTAGTTCAAACAATATATATTCAACTATTGAATATTCGTTGTGTGATGGTGGTGAGTGGAGGGTCTTGGTTTCTGAGTCAGGCTGTGGGGAACGATTGGCTATTTACCAGCACTTATACTTGCAAGGATCCAGTCGTGGCTTTTCCTTTTTCAATGGTTTGACTGAAATTGCATGAATGAATGTCATTGTTCACCACAGGAATGGCACAGGAAGTTCAGCCTATTCATCCAGCCCCCTCTCTCCCTCTCGTTCCCCTGAGATGTAATGTGTAGTCGTAGCTCACAGCTTCTTTCCTATTATCTTGAAAAATAGCAGAAATACTTTTTCCCCCTAGAGAAAATAGGCGGAAAGTCCAATAGGGCAATGATCTTAGTGGCAAATATTGTACACCACATTGTACCACATCCATACACCCCGTTTCACGCGAGTTGAATTTGTTAAAATGTGTTTAACATTTGTTAAAGGGAATAGTTCAGATTTATTTTTGACTGCTAGGCCTATTTATTATTTATGATGATGTTGTTGCTCGGTAGAGTCCTTTGTCAGCACAATCCATGCTGTTGCTCGAACTAGCGGGTAGCCACAAACCAATGCAATGTCAATGGGGTCAAACAGTTGACTGAGGCTAACTGAAATCTACTTGGAGTAAATTACCTGGGCTTCGGGAATCTATTCTATCTATCAAAATAGCACACCTCTATAATGCAATTCATAAAATGAAATCAAAATCCTACCAAATGAAATATAGTTCATTCATAATACTGTAGACTATTGTTGCATTTCTTTTCTGGTTTGTGCAAAATCATTAAGAATAATGATAAACCACTATGTGGGGGGGGGGGGGGGGGGGCATACGGGGGGTTTTATTCACCCTATTGAACACAGAGGTTCCGATACTCACCACAATATCAGACACGGAAATTAGATAAACTGAACACATCTAAAATGATACAATGACAACTGAGTACCGCAGATTATGAAGAAGCAATGTTTTCAAACCGTATCATCTACAGATGGTAAGTTAAACCATCGTGTTTGTTCACAGATTTTAAAGACAGTAGAGGTTGAGTACATTCTTGTGATATTATATATATCACACATTCACACTCCCGAGCTATTTCAATTTACTTTACAACTGCGAATGATCGGGCTGTACCAAAAAAAATTCAAAATTGAGTTCTGTATCGTATCGCTCTCGCTCGGCATCGCTCTCTGCACTATCTCGCATACGTGCACGCGCACTGAATAAAGACCACAATGTACCTTTAATCCCAATATTCGTCTGACCACACCCCTATCAGCTTACCCATATAAGCAGGGGTGGGGCCACCCACTCTCCTCCTTCTCGCTTTCACCACAAGGAAGAAGTGCCTCGGTAGATCCCCACACTTGACACCATGATGGAAGAAAGGTTTAGGAGCAGCTTTGGGAAACAAGGATACGTTGACATCATATCTTTATTTTCTCTCTCACTATTTTCGAGAAAATACGGCGATATTGTCTTCGTACTGGAGTGTCTGGAAGATGATGATCATTCTAAAAACCCTCCACCGGTTTTCGTATTGGGAGCACGCCGCTGTATGCTTCTCAACTGCAGTTCCTTGCTGTGTTTGTTGGGGTGAAACCTGTCTGGCCACAGCTGAACTGTCGGACATGCCGCTGTTGTGAGAAGCGGTGCGTTCCAGGTTGGGTGAGTAGTGTTTGCTGGCGGGCTCCACTTGTCTGTTAGTGCTATGGGGGCTACTTGACAAAGTTTATGGAAACCGGCCCCAGGCTAGGGTCCTTTGTTCAGCCACCTAGGCGACAGAAGGCTTTGGTCTGAAGACCATTATAGTTTTAACTAGTGGGCCGCGACCATTGACACTGGTGATCCCTGTGTGTTCTGGACGAGTGGATTCTCTCTGTCACCGTGTTAAGGCCCCATCTTTCATATCCAAATGAGAGTATTCCTTCACGAGGGGATATGTGCATGTAATGTGCGATAGCGGCAGATTCATGTTCAAAGTCAGCTACACAGGCCAGTTGGTACTGTGCTGATTCCGTCGGATGTGGTAAAGTCACCGTTGTGAAGCGGTGTTGACATCTTGTTTTCTCTTTTCTCTTAAAAAGTGAGGAGAGGTTCAGAACGGCGGCCTGTCTGGGTGAGTGTTATGTCATTGTTTACATGTTCATAGCTTACGGTTAGCCAGTCAGCTGTTAACTGCTGCGTTAGCCTGCTGGATCGCTGCATGGCCTGCTTAGGGCCTACTATTAGCCAGTCAGCTGTTAGCTGCGGGGCTAGCATGTCGTGGTCGCTAGGTAACGTTAGCTTGCTGCTATGGCCATGGCCTGGCGCGGGGTAGCTTAGCTTCTCGCGCGCCGCCGTGAGCTCGCTTCTGATCGCGTGCGTCGTTAGATCGGCGTCTCGCGAGCAGAAGCAGTAGCACCCGAACGGTTGGAGCGGCCGTTAGCTTGATGCTTTTCTGTTGAACGTGCTTTGATTTTAACATGTTTTACACTCTTGACCACGACGTCATCCTTGACAGGGGATGTTTCGTCGACCCTGCCCTGAGCCAGGACGGCAAGGTTGCATCAACAGGGGACTGTAGTGCGGGTTGGGGCGGTGACGCTGCCCAGTTCGGACAACACAGGAGCGGCTGTGTTTCCTACGGTGTCTGTGACTGCACTTCGCTGATCTGCGTTCCGGGTAGGAACGGGGTTGACCAGACCTCATAACACGTCTTCTGGTTTTACTTTGCTAAATGTATTGTGAATAACGGTGTTTTTCCCAAAACGTGTGTTGCTACAATGCATTTAGGATACGTTGCGGGTTATGTGTGAGCTGTTTTGTCACTGGCAGTTAGCTTCTCCGTGCAAACGGGATGTGATGATCTGGTTGTTGTGTGAGAAACACGGCCGTGTACTCACAACTAAGGTAACTAACCTATGAAGCTATGCTTGGTGACAAGTGAGTAAAAGAATGTTCTTTCTCAGACTGTAATGACAATGAACAGTGTGTTCACACATTAACAGGTTTTCCTGTTTTAACTGGCCGTATTGAGGGTAAAATAGGAGGATTGTGTTTCCCCCCCGGTTCCCTGGGGACTTTTTCATCCTCCTATCAGACATGTTGTGCATTAATTGTGTCTTTTGTGTGGTAGGGATACGATGTAACTCTTAGCTTGATTGCTGAGGTTGTGCTAAATCTGCTGGAGAAACTTATTTCCTAAAGGGAAATTGGTTTGGTTGCTGTCATGTGTGCTTAGCAAGGCCTGTGGTCGATACTAATCAAGAATGATGTATTCTCTCATTGTGAAAAAAACGGCGTTCCTCTGTTGAGTGTTTTTGCCATTTTTTGTAGGTGATGATGGGTTGTGTGTGTCATGTGACCTACAACTGGGTTGTACTGGCCACAGAAGCACATGTGTATGTTGGACCGGGGTTCTTAGAGCCCTCTCTATTCTGTGTTTTTCCTTAGTAAAAATCAGATAGCAGGTTAGCTCATGCGCTGTGTGGAGCTGTGAAACGCTTCATAGAGCTGACTATGACTGTGTCATATTCTCTTTTTGTCGTTACATCGTATCATGGGTGTGGGGTCGTAAAGGGGTGAACTGGTAACCTTTCCTCTCCCCATTGTTCTGTCGGTCAGGGGTACACCCCCTGTCCTTCAAGGTTCCCGTCACGTGGCGGTTCGGCACGTTACGGGGGGGGGGGGGGGGGGGGGAGGGAGTTCCTGGTCCCACGGCCTGGTATATTGGGCGTGTGCACCGCAGGAATTCCCCCGCCATAGAGTACGTCACCGTGCGCGTCTCTGTTGGTAGGACTTCCGTGTGCTGTTCAGGTCCATGTGATGGATCTGTTTTCAGGGGGGGTGGTCAGGGCTCCTCCTCACCAAGCGCCTATTCAGGCCTTCTGTGAGTTCGGACTCCTTCTTCCATGTGAGGAAGCCTCCATCAGAGTACAGAGCCTTCCTCCTCAGATTGTCAAAGTGAGTGGACCCTCTAGAAGGGTCCTTTTCTATTGTATGTATATTCGATTCAATTCGTTTATTGAGTGTGTATGGGTTCAGTGCCTCTTCCCCGGAGGCCCTAAAACCAGTTTTTTACATGGCTCAAGGTGCAATATATTCTTTTCAATCTGTACAGCTCGCGTGGGAAGTCTCTCTGGGGATCCCCGTCTCTTTCCTATGGGAGGGTGGTGGGATGTAAAAATGTGAACATTTTTTACCCCGGCTGTGTAGACTGGGATACATACTGTTGATGCTTCCTTCTTTCTATTCCAGAAGTGTTGGAGTTAGGGAGTGTCACACCCCTCTTGTCGTTCCCCTGGGCGCCTTGGGGATTCAATGACAGGTCTAAATAGCCTGTTCATTGATGGGGGTGTGTCCCGACGCACGTATAGTGCTAGCTCGCTGTAAACAGGCGATTGACTGGCACGCCTTGGTTGCTTGTGGTTGAAACAGCGTTTTTATAAAGCAACTGAGATGGGGGTTTTTCCTCTTCCGACGACCACATCCCATGACCTGGGTGGGTTGTCGACGGATTCTCGTTCATGTCTGGGGGATGATGACGGGA
Organism: Notolepis coatsorum; assembly: GCF_963971535.1. Lineage (NCBI taxonomy): Eukaryota > Metazoa > Chordata > Actinopteri > Aulopiformes > Paralepididae > Notolepis > Notolepis coatsorum. The sequence goes on along the minus strand of NC_140172.1, from coordinate 110,275,438 downwards.
TGGATCTGAACATATGTGGTGGGGTCTCACGCCCTTGGGGTGGGCCACCAGGCGCGGTTCGTCCGAACGTCTGGGTGGCGCCTTCTTTTCATGTTAAGATCAACACGCATATCTGCCCTTCTCCTGGAGTAGGCATGTCGGCGTGGTTAGGGCACGGGACTGGTTCTGGTCACGCTGGTCCAGATCAGTTGAACCCGTTGTCCGCCGGGGATGCAGATCTGCTGTTCTGGTACCCTGAGGGACTTGGGCTTTTTTCAGGGGGAAAAATGCCAGGTCGGTCTGGGTGTCACAGGGTTAAGCGCTATGGAGACCCTGGTTGGGTATGTTTTTACTCAGCACTGTCGTCATGGCTTACAGCCATGCCATTCTGTACGCGCTCGATCTCGTCGGATCTCGGCCGCTACACAGGTTGGTCCTGGTTGGTACTTGGTTGGGAGACCGCCGGGGAATACCAGGTACGGTGTGCTTAGGGGCTGGTTCTCCATTATTTTTCGCTCCTCTCTCACGCATGGCGAAGAGGGGCCTGTGGGGGTGGTTTTTTGACCTCCTCTGGTGACCCTGTGCTTCCCGTACCGCCAGGCCCAGTCCGAAGTGATGTTTGCGACCCGTAGGCCTGGGTTAACCCTTTTTGGAAACTGAAACACTTGTACTGCGGTATAGCCGGTGTATACCCGCAGGTGTGTTTTGGAGTTTTTTCTTGAGGGGTTATAGGAACAACCACCGCATTGGGTAACACCGAGGTGGTTGATTCCCTGGTGTGTTGGAGCAGTGTCAACTCCCGGGTTCACCGTTTGAGGGTGCCCCTGCACGTTCATGACGTCTGCCAATCGTGTCAGCCTTCTCTGCCTCGACCCCTCTGGGTGGGGGTTTTTAAATGGAGGCTTGGTCATGCAACACCGCCAGCTTACGCTCCTTCCGCCGGGGCGGCTGTGTTCAGCTGTCCCCTCTGGCGCCTGTCTCGTCCGCAGTCTCCAGGCTAGGGTTAACAGCCTGTTGCCTGGTTTTTCCCCGGTGCGCTGCCTGCTTCCGTTGGTTAACCTTTTTTGTGTGCTTACGGCCATGCTGACTGCCTGTTCTGCAGGGTCAGTGTGCCAGGCGGTGTACTATTGGGGGGACAGGGCCCGCTCGGCTTACGGCCATACCAACCTGAACATGCCCGATCTCGTCCGATCTGGGAAGCTAAGCAGGTTCTGGCCTGGTTAGTACTTGGATGGGTTTCCGCCTGGGAATACCAGGTGCAGTAACTGAGGGGCCTTTGTCCGAATACGCTGGCGATGTGGGGGGCGGGGCACTACGTGCCCACCTGGTGGGGTCTTGATGCTGGCATCATGGACTTCTCCGGGCCCCCATTCTAGGGAGTCCAGTCCTTTTGGTGGGTCTGGGTCTTCCTTCGTGCTCCGCTGCTACGGCCTTGCCACGGGGTTGGGTTTGCCCTTGACCCCGTGATTCTGGGGGCAGTAACGAGGTTGTTCCTCCGTTTGTTCCCGGGTGGCATGCGGGTTGTGCGTGTGTGTAGTCGTGGGGTCAAGCCACGGTCTGCTCACCCTGTGCGTTGAGTTGCTTGAGTGCCTCTTCGCACGGTCGGGTCCGTCGCCCTCCCGTGAAGCCCCTAATAGGGGGGGTGCCCGCCATTAGGGTGGGTCGGGGGGGCTCGGCCCTCCCTGTTCTGATGGTTTGTGGGGGGCTGTCAGCGGGGTGTATTTGTCGGCCGTTGGCTCTCGCTCGGCCTCCCTTGTGCAGAGAGCGATGCCGAGCGAGAGCGATACGATACAGAACGTTAGGTTATGACTATAACCAAGTTCTGTTAGTATAGCGACGCTCGGCATCCGACGCCGCTGCAGCCTTTGACCTCGCCTTGTGGCGAAAGCTTGGGAAGGAGGAGAGTGGGTGGCCCCACCCCTGCTTATATGGGTAAGCTGATAGGGGTGTGGTCAGACGAATATTGGGATTAAAGGTACATTGTGGTCTTTATTCAGTGCGCGTGCACGTATGCGAGATAGTGCAGAGAGCGATGCCGAGCGTCGCTATACTAACAGAACTTGGTTATAGTCATAACCTAACGTTATTAGGTTCTTCACTGCGAGGATTCAGTTCTGCGCAACACACACACACACACACACACACACACACACACACACACACACACACACACACACACACACACACACACACACACACACACACACACACACACACACACACACACACACACACACACACACAGACACAGACACACACACACACACACACAGTGAATGCCATTCCCAGACATGGAGTCTTTTACCCTCCCTGGCCCAGCGCCACAAATAACCTCAGAACCCCCGGGGGAAAAAAAACCATCGAAGCAGCCTCCACAACTGAGTGTCAAGAGTGTTTATAGTTTATGACAATCTGATGATTAAGGTGTTAGTCTCTCTCAGTGGGCGAGAAGGAGGAGGCGGTATCAGCGAGATAGCAAAGGAGACAGAGAGAGAGAGAGACAGAAACAGAGAGAGAGAAGAGAGAGGCAATTTACTATCACTGCCTCTCGGATGGGAAGGAGGCATGGAGCGTGGTGCTTCACCTGTCACTTCTTCAGCCCTGTACAACGCTCTCTCTCTCTATGTCCTCTCTCTGCCCGCCCCTATGTGTCACTCTCTCTCTCTCTCTCTCTCTCTCTCTCTCTCTCTCTCTCTCTCTCTCTCTCTCTCTCCCTCTCTCTCTCTCTCTCTCTTTGCCCGCCCCTCTGTCTCTTTCTGGCCATCTGTACCCCTCTCTCAATTCAATTCAATTCAATTCAAATGGGCTTCATTGACATGAGAAACATACTTTTACATTGCCAAAGCCAAACAAAACAAAACAATCAAACAGAGAAATCAAAAGAAATCAGTACATTACAGAAGGAATTTCTTGTACAGTCTTTATGGTGGTTGTATTCCGTTGGATGTCCTTTTCTTGTCACAGCAGCTCAGAAATCTTGCTGCTGTGTTTGCACATTCTTGTATTTCTCCCAGTAGGTATGGGAGTTTTGAGTTATATATCGTATAGCTTATTCTCTGCGCTCTAGTGGAATATATCCTATATCATTCTAATACTGAATAAATGTCTTCACATGTACACACCCATCCGCCTGGCCACACCCCCATCCGCTCCTCTACATAAGCGGGGATGTGGCCATACTAACAGCTCCTTCCTTATTTTCACCACCGACAAGTGTCTGTATACACCACTTGAGTTTAGTACCGAAATAGTTGGAAAGGAGCTACGTTGAAGAGAAGGAGCTGTGTTGACATTATATCTTTGTTTTCTCTCTCACTATTTTCGAGGAAATACAGCGATAATGTCTTTGTCACCGGAGTGTCTAGAAGATGATGATCTTTCTGACTTCCACTGGCGCTTCGTATTAGGGGCTTGCGTCGCTGAGCAATCCCCACCAGCATTACCTCCGGCTCTGCAGTTGGACACTTTGCTTGGGAGGCGCTCGGCCGTGTGAGGGCTGACGGCCTCTCTGGGGGGGGGGGTGATGTTTTTGCGACGCGGGCGCTAGGTGTGTTGGTTGTAGGGGGAACAACTACACAGCTTACGAAGGCCGGCTCCAGGCTGGTATCCTTTTTCGCTGCCACTTAGCGGCGTGGATGGGGTTCTGGTTTGATGCCCACGTTAACATTAGCTCCTCATTGAGTAAGAGCTTTGTTTTCCTGGGACCGTGATTCCGAATCTGCGGTTCAATTCCCCGGGTCTCTGGACAAACGGTTACCCACTGTCGCCGTGCTGGCCTCGATTTTCAAAGATGAAAAGCACCCGGTGCGAGGGAGGTGAGCTTGGTGTTTCATTATGAGAATATCTCCATGCTCAAGTCGGCTATAATAAATACATAAATACATACAGGACAGTCACATATAACAAGTGTCAGTTAGTGTCAGTTCAGTTCATGTTAATTTCAGTTTGGATGCATGCCCGTCTCTGCAAGGGGGGGCGGGCCAGGGTGTTTAGTGTTCGGACTGCTGTTGGGAAAAAGCTGTTTGTGAAGCGTGTGTCTGGTTGAAATGGACCTGTAGCGACCTGAGGGCATGCGCTTGAATAAGTGGTGTGCTGGGTGGGAGGGATCGTTGACTATTTTACCAGAGCGGGTGACTGTGCGTGAGCAGCCAATCATTTTGGAGGCTGTCTTGGTGATGCATTGGAGTTTGTGTTTGGTGTGTTTGTCAGTAGAACCGTACCAGACTGTGATGGATAAGGTGAGGATGCTTTGGATTATGGCGGTGTAGAATTGGACCAGCAGGCGTTGTTGGACTCTGTACTTCCTCAGTTGCCTGTCTAGGCACTGCTGGGCCTTTTTGATGATGGCAGTGGTGTTAATGTCCCATTTGAGTTTATTGCTGATGTGGGTGCAGAGGAACTTGAATGATTCAGTTAGGGTTATGGGTTGGTCTGAGATGGTTATTGGGAGTATGGGTGTTTTTTTTTAAGTCCTGAAATCTATTGCAATTTCCAGTGTTTTGGAGGTGTTGAGCAGGAGGTTGTTGGTTGAGCACCACCTCACTGCTCTGTTCACCTCCTGCCGGTAAATGGACTCATCGTTGTTGGAGATAAGGCCCAAGATGGTGGTGTCATCGGTGTACTTGAAGGCCTTGACTGAACTGTCCAGGGGGGTGAACTGGTTGGTGTAGAGGGAGAAGAGCCAAGGGGAAAGGACGCAGCCCTGGGGGGCCCCAGTGCTGAGGGTCAGAGGGTGGGATGATTTATTGTTTACCTTGACTGTTTGGGTTCTATTGCTGAGGAAATTGAGGTTCCAGTGGTTGATGGTTGGGTTGATGTCAATGTCCTGTAGCTTATGGAACAGATTATTGGGGGAGATGGTGGTCTATTTTATTATTTATTGCACAATCAAAGCAGGCATGGCCACCCGCATTTCACTGTATGCCCTGGTATGTATGTGACAAATAAACCTCTTGAATCTTGAATATGTACCTACCTACATATAGGTCAAAAGATTCTGCCTCCGTTTGATATTACTGTAGGAGTCATGGGCGGATCAGAGCAGCATAATACAATGTGCAACTTAGTGATGTAAGCCATCTCTTACGGTTGTGTGGAAGGTGACTATCTCTCCTCACCAGAGAAAAAGAGCCAACATAGCCGTAGGCGCAGGCTTTGGCAAGTCACCCTAATCAGGCTTACAACAATGCTGGTGACAAGCATGCTTAAGCCACTTTTAAGGGAGAGAAGAAGAGACAACATACCCTATTATTTGTACCCCGCAAGAGAGAAAAAAAGAAGATAGAAAATCTGCCGAAACGTATTTAAATATTCATTCCTTCTGCCCCGCAGTCAAGCTTGGTTCAGGGTCTGCCTTGAAGCCTCTAGCTTAGCATTCTGTAATGAATTCTGTCGTTTTTGTTATCCCATGCTCAATTGGCTTATGAGAGAAAAACCTTTTGTCAGATCCAGAGCAAATCTACTAGCTTATTAAGTCATTGACAGTGATTCTGTGACCTTATCCCTCAACTGACTAGATTAACTAAACTCCCATTGTCTAAAGAGGCTAAGTGAGCTGCCAAGGCATTCGACAATGTACAACCATTTCCGAGCAACACACCCTTGACAGTCAGGTCACACTGTGTCAAGAGGAGGAGCACTGTGCACCTTAACTCCACTGTGTCAAGAGGAGGAGCACCGTGCACCTTAACTCCACTGTGTCAAGAGGAGGAGCACCGTGCACCTTAACTCCACTGTGTCAAGAGGAGGAGCACCGTGCACCTTAACTCCACTGTGTCAAGAGGAGGAGCACCGTGCACCTTAACTCCACTGTGTCAAGAGGAGGAGCACCGTGCACCTTAACTCCAATGTGTCAAGAGGAGGAGCACTGTGCACCTTAACTCCACTGTGTCAAGAGGAGGAGCACCGTGCACCTTAACTCCAATGTGTCAAGAGGAGGAGCACTGTGCACCTTAACTCCAATGTGTCAAGAGGAGGAGCACCGTGCACCTTAACTCCAATGTGTCAAGAGGAGGAGCACCGTGCACCTTAACTCCACTGTGTCAAGAGGAGGAGCACCGTGCACCTTAACTCCAATGTGTCAAGAGGAGGAGCACCGTGCACCTTAACTCCACTGTGTCAAGAGGAGGAGCACTGTGCACCTTAACTCCACTGTGTCAAGAGGAGGAGCACCGTGCACCTTAACTCCACTGTGTCAAGAGGAGGAGCACTGTGCACCTTAACTCCAAGAGGAGGAGCACTGTGCACCTTAACTCCAATGGAGTCCAAGAGGAGGAGCACTGTGCACCTTAACTCCACTGTGTCAAGAGGAGGAGCACTGTGCACCTTAACTCCAATGGAGTCCAAGAGGAGGAGCACTGTGCACCTTAACTCCACTGTGTCAAGAGGAGGAGCACTGTGCACCTTAACTCCAATGTGTCAAGAGGAGGAGCACTGTGCACCTTAACTCCAATGTGTCAAGAGGAGGAGCACTGTGCACCTTAACTCCACTGTGTCAAGAGGAGGAGCACTGTGCACCTTAACTCCAATGTGTCAAGAGGAGGAGCACTGTGCACCTTAACTCCAATGTGTCAAGAGGAGGAGCACTGTGCACCTTAACTCCAATGGAGTCCAAGAGGAGGAGCACTGTGCACCTTAACTCCAATGTGTCAAGAGGAGGAGCACTGTGCACCTTAACTCCACTGTGTCAAGAGGAGGAGCACTGTGCACCTTAACTCCAATGTGTCAAGAGGAGGAGCACTGTGCACCTTAACTCCACTGTGTCAAGAGGAGGAGCACCGTGCACCTTAACTCCACTGTGTCAAGAGGAGGAGCACCGTGCACCTTAACTCCAATGTGTCAAGAGGAGGAGCACTGTGCACCTTAACTCCAATGTGTAAAGAGGAGGAGCACCGTGCACCTTAACTCCACTGTGTCAAGAGGAGGAGCACTGTGCACCTTAACTCCACTGTGTCAAGAGGAGGAGCACTGTGCACCTTAACTCCACTGTGTCAAGAGGAGGAGCACCGTGCACCTTAACTCCACTGTGTCAAGAGGAGGAGCACCGTGCACCTTAACTCCACTGTGTCAAGAGGAGGAGCACCGTGCACCTTAACTCCACTGTGTCAAGAGGAGGAGCACTGTGCACCTTAACTCCACTGTGTCAAGAGGAGGAGCACCGTGCACCTTAACTCCACTGTGTCAAGAGGAGGAGCACTGTGCACCTTAACTCCACTGTGTCAAGAGGAGGAGCACCGTGCACCTTAACTCCACTGTGTCAAGAGGAGGAGCACCGTGCACCTTAACTCCAATGTGTCAAGAGGAGGAGCACCGTGCACCTTAACTCCAATGTGTCAAGAGGAGGAGCACTGTGCCCCTTAACTCCAATGTGTCAAGAGGAGGAGCACTGTGCACCTTAACTCCAATGTGTCAAGAGGAGGAGCACCGTGCACCTTAACTCCACTGTGTCAAGAGGAGGAGCACCGTGCACCTTAACTCCAATGTGTCAAGAGGAGGAGCACCGTGCACCTTAACTCCAATGTGTCAAGAGGAGGAGCACTGTGCACCTTAACTCCACTGTGTCAAGAGGAGGAGCACCGTGCACCTTAACTCCACTGTGTCAAGAGGAGGAGCACTGTGCACCTTAACTCCACTGTGTCAAGAGGAGGAGCACCGTGCACCTTAACTCCACTGTGTCAAGAGGAGGAGCACCGTGCACCTTAACTCCAATGTGTCAAGAGGAGGAGCACCGTGCACCTTAACTCCACTGTGTCAAGAGGAGGAGCACCGTGCACCTTAACTCCACTGTGTCAAGAGGAGGAGCACCGTGCACCTTAACTCCACTGTGTCAAGAGGAGGAGCACCGTGCACCTTAACTCCACTGTGTCAAGAGGAGGAGCACCGTGCACCTTAACTCCAATGTGTCAAGAGGAGGAGCACTGTGCACCTTAACTCCACTGTGTCAAGAGGAGGAGCACTGTGCACCTTAACTCCACTGTGTCAAGAGGAGGAGCACCGTGCACCTTAACTCCAAGAGGAGGAGCACTGTGCACCTTAACTCCAATGTGTCAAGAGGAGGAGCACTGTGCACCTTAACTCCACTGTGTCAAGAGGAGGAGCACCGTGCACCTTAACTCCAATGTGTCAAGAGGAGGAGCACCGTGCACCTTAACTCCAATGTGTCAAGAGGAGGAGCACTGTGCCCCTTAACTCCAATGTGTCAAGAGGAGGAGCACCGTGCACCTTAACTCCAATGTGTCAAGAGGAGGAGCACCGTGCACCTTAACTCCAATGTGTCAAGAGGAGGAGCACTGTGCACCTTAACTCCACTGTGTCAAGAGGAGGAGCACTGTGCACCTTAACTCCACTGTGTCAAGAGGAGGAGCACCGTGCACCTTAACTCCACTGTGTCAAGAGGAGGAGCACTGTGCACCTTAACTCCACTGTGTCAAGAGGAGGAGCACTGTGCACCTTAACTCCACTGTGTCAAGAGGAGGAGCACCGTGCACCTTAACTCCACTGTGTCAAGAGGAGGAGCACCGTGCACCTTAACTCCAATGGAGTCCAAGAGGAGGAGCACTGTGCACCTTAACTCCAATGTGTCAAGAGGAGGAGCACTGTGCACCTTAACTCCAATGAGGAGGAGCACTGTGCACCTTAACTCCAATGTGTCAAGAGGAGGAGCACTGTGCACCTTAACTCCAATGTGTCAAGAGGAGGAGCACCGTGCACCTTAACTCCAATGTGTCAAGAGGAGGAGCACTGTGCACCTTAACTCCACTGTGTCAAGAGGAGGAGCACTGTGCACCTTAACTCCAATGTGTCAAGAGGAGGAGCACTGTGCACCTTAACTCAAAGAGGAGGAGCACTGTGCACCTTAACTCCAATGGAGTCCAAGAGGAGGAGCACTGTGCACCTTAACTCCACTGTGTCAAGAGGAGGAGCACCGTGCACCTTAACTCCACTGTGTCAAGAGGAGGAGCACCGTGCACCTTAACTCCAATGTGTCAGAGGAGGAGCACTGTGCACCTTAACTCCACTGTGTCAAGAGGAGGAGCACTGTGCACCTTAACTCCAATGTGTCAAGAGGAGGAGCACCGTGCACCTTAACTCCACTGTGTCAAGAGGAGGAGCACCGTGCACCTTAACTCCACTGTGTCAAGAGGAGGAGCACCGTGCACCTTAACTCCAATGGAGTCCAAGAGGAGGAGCACCGTGCACCTTAACTCCAATGTGTCAAGAGGAGGAGCACCGTGCACCTTAACTCCAATGTGTCAAGAGGAGGAGCACCGTGCACCTTAACTCCAATGAGGAGGAGCACTGTGCACCTTAACTCCACTGTGTCAAGAGGAGGAGCACTGTGCACCTTAACTCCAATGTGTCAAGAGGAGGAGCACCGTGCACCTTAACTCCAATGTGTCAAGAGGAGGAGCACTGTGCACCTTAACTCCAATGTGTCAAGAGGAGGAGCACTGTGCACCTTAACTCCAATGTGTCAAGAGGAGGAGCACTGTGCACCTTAACTCCACTGTGTCAAGAGGAGGAGCACTGTGCACCTTAACTCCACTGTGTCAAGAGGAGGAGCACTGTGCACCTTAACTCCAATGTGTCAAGAGGAGGAGCACCGTGCACCTTAACTCCAATGTGTCAAGAGGAGGAGCACTGTGCACCTTAACTCCACTGTGTCAAGAGGAGGAGCACTGTGCACCTTAACTCCACTGTGTCAAGAGGAGGAGCACTGTGCATCTTAACTCCAATGTGTCAAGAGGAGGAGCACTGTGCACCTTAACTCCACTGTGTCAAGAGGAGGAGCACTGTGCACCTTAACTCCAATGTGTCAAGAGGAGGAGCACCGTGCACCTTAACTCCAATGTGTCAAGAGGAGGAGCACCGTGCACCTTAACTCCAATGTGTCAAGAGGAGGAGCACTGTGCACCTTAACTCCACTGTGTCAAGAGGAGGAGCACTGTGCACCTTAACTCCACTGTGTCAAGAGGAGGAGCACTGTGCACCTTAACTCCACTGTGTCAAGAGGAGGAGCACCGTGCACCTTAACTCCACTGTGTCAAGAGGAGGAGCACTGTGCACCTTAACTCCACTGTGTCAAGAGGAGGAGCACCGTGCACCTTAACTCCAATGTGTCAAGAGGAGGAGCACTGTGCACCTTAACTCCAATGTGTCAAGAGGAGGAGCACCGTGCACCTTAACTCCAATGTGTCAAGAGGAGGAGCACCGTGCACCTTAACTCCACTGTGTCAAGAGGAGGAGCACCGTGCACCTTAACTCCAATGTGTCAAGAGGAGGAGCACCGTGCACCTTAACTCCAATGTGTCAAGAGGAGGAGCACTGTGCACCTTAACTCCAATGTGTCAAGAGGAGGAGCACCGTGCACCTTAACTCCAATGTGTCAAGAGGAGGAGCACCGTGCACCTTAACTCCAATGTGTCAAGAGGAGGAGCACTGTGCACCTTAACTCCACTGTGTCAAGAGGAGGAGCACTGTGCACCTTAACTCCACTGTGTCAAGAGGAGGAGCACTGTGCACCTTAACTCCAATGTGTCAAGAGGAGGAGCACTGTGCACCTTAACTCCAATGTGTCAAGAGGAGGAGCACTGTGCACCTTAACTCCAATGTGTCAAGAGGAGGAGCACCGTGCACCTTAACTCCAATGTGTCAAGAGGAGGAGCACTGTGCACCTTAACTCCACTGTGTCAAGAGGAGGAGCACTGTGCACCTTAACTCCAAGAGGAGGAGCACTGTGCACCTTAACTCCAATGTGTCAAGAGGAGGAGCACTGTGCACCTTAACTCCACTGTGTCAAGAGGAGGAGCACTGTGCACCTTAACTCCAATGTGTCAAGAGGAGGAGCACTGTGCACCTTAACTCCACTGTGTCAGAGGAGGAGCACTGTGCACCTTAACTCCAAGAGGAGGAGCACTGTGCACCTTAACTCCAAGAGGAGGAGCACTGTGCACCTTAACTCCAAGAGGAGGAGCACCGTGCACCTTAACTCCAATGTGTCAAGAGGAGGAGCACCGTGCACCTTAACTCCAATGCCAAAACAGCATACTGTATGTACGGAGAGCAGCGTTGGTCTCAAGGTCCCAAGTATCACTGATTCTACTGCCACTTTGCACTCACCACACCAACACTGTGACAATGTACTGACTAACTCATTTACATCATATTGTAAATTAATGCTATTGCCTTTATCCTTGCTATGCTGCATATTGTTTAATTGTTTCCTCTTTTTTTGTACTCCTTTATGTATATAAACATATTAGCTCTGTACAGACATCTGATTAGCACTACACTCAGTAGTACACATTTATATATTTTATAACCAGTTTAATGTACATTGTATTACTGTTGCACTTTAATGTTATATTTGCACTCTGGTTGGATGCCAAACTTATTTTCATTGTACTGTACTTGTGCTGTATAATGACAATACATTTGAATCAAATTGAATCGAATTGAATCAAATCAAATTAAATCAAATCAAATCAAATCAAATCAAATCAAATCAAATCAAATCAAATTCAAATATAATAGTCACAGTATAATAATCACAGTACAGGTGTAGTGTGTGCAAGTGGCCACAGAATGATGACGATAGCATTACATTGTAATACAATAGGCACAGTGTTGTGACTCAGTACAGTGAGTGATTCGTGGGCAGACAGGCAGCAGACCATGACTGCCTGGGGGAAAGAAGTGTCCCAAGATCTGCTCATCCGGGCCCTGAGACTCCGGTATCATTTTCCAGACAGTATCAGCTGAAACAGTCCACTGTTGCGGTGGTTGGGGCCTTTGATAATCCTACAGGCTTTGCCAACACACTGTCTGTTGTATAAGTCCTCTGGATGGAGGAAAGCTCACATCCACTGATGCTGTGGGCTGTTCTGTTCGTACGACCCTCGCGTCACGCTTTGCGATTGAGGGCAGAGCAGTTCCCATACCAGGTGATGATGCATCCGGTCGGGATCAAGTCAAGTGTTCCTTTATTAATCCTCTCTGGGAAATGCAGGTGTCATAGTAGCATGGGGGAGGGGGGAGGGGAGGTACAGGCAGAAAAGATGGATGTGTTGAGGGTTAGAGGAGCAGAGGTGTTGGTGCCTATCCTCACCACTTGGCGATGGTCTGGAAGAAAGGTTTGGGGTGAGTCCTAGATTCCCAAGCTTGGTGTCGGGACTATGGTTTGGAATGCTGAACTATAGTTAAGAACAGCATCCTCCTAATAGGAATTCATCATCATCATCATTTATTTATTCGTACATGGAATTACCACAGTCCAATAGTACATATTCATATAATTCACCAAAAATACCATGGCCGAAAGGAACAGGAAGAAGAAAAAATCTTATATATACCTACCTGTTGGTGATTGGTGAGGGTCTTTTTCAGATTAATTCTTTGTTTTTGTTTTCTTCATTTTAAGGTTTTTTAAAAAGAAACATATTTCAGAATATCCGATAGAAATGAATGAATGAAATTGATCATCCCAAAGAAGCCAGTAAATCTCCCGTTGTTCTGGTGTTTTCTTCTGCTGCCCTACACACCACATCAACGGCAGCATGTGTTATTTCCTGCTCTTACAGCTTATACTGAGAGTACAGTAGGGAAGCCCTTTTAGAAATGAAGAACAAATTGTGAATGCCAAGAACCCAGTGGGCTTGAAGGCGGCATATGGACCTGTTAGTGCTCTCATACTTGGATCGCTCCTTACACAATGTCGAATATCTCTAATGATCCCACGCCTATGGTCAGTAAAGATGTTTAGTAACTTTTCAATTAGCCTTATCATAGCACTCCTCGAGTCTGTTTACGCACGGACTGGAAGGCCCCATAAACATTATAGCATCAACCCAGCAGTCTCTGGCCGTGGTGCATTTTATGTGTTGGTACATTTGGAGGTGTATGCAGCGCTTGTGAAGGCATAACTGTTGGCAGGCGTTGCCGGGTCCCGGTACCATGTTGTCTATAAATGGCCTAATGGAGAGATGCCCAGTGATTTGGCAGGAGAAATAGCCAATAACATTCAGTAAAGTCTGGCTTGCCTCTAATCGGGAACATACTTTGCTTTTGTGCCACTGAGCATCCTTCAGCTTTCTCCCTCTCTAGCTAACAAACAAACTAACTAGATGAACCAGCAAACCCAGACTATGATTTGATTTGCCTCCATTTTCGTATTTTTTCGCACCACATCTTTCCTGGCATTTTTTCCTTCTGCACACCTCTCCTTTATGAGGGTATAATATCATTATTAAGACTATAACCAAGCACCATATTTTCTCTCTCATCATATAGCCTAAGGGACTATTGAGCAGCTATATCATTACTCCTTGTGCACGGATGGAAAGCCTGCTGAAAGCACAGGGAATAAGAATTACATTACATTGTAATTACATTACATTACTTGGTAGAGCAGCTTTCTCCAATTTTGCGCCCTGGTCATGGATTAACCCTCAGAACACACCACAGTTTAATGGTTTTGTCTCTCTGGGAGAGTTCAAAGCTCTGGTAAATAAAAACGTAGGAGTGCAACTGCTTTTTATAAACTGGATTTTGTATGTATTCATTTTCCCCTTATCTATTTTTAACATTCTCCATTTGCTTTAATTGTAATGGCCATCTTGGCCAGGTCTCCCTCGAAAAATGTATTTCAATCTCAAGTGATTTCCTGGTTTAATAATAATAATAATAATAATAATAATAATAATAATAATAATAATAATAATAATACATAATAATAATGCGGGTGCAATTATTTGATTTACAGTATAGAATTCATGAGGGGGAAAGTAAGGCCACTAATGAAACAGCAAGAGCTATTCAATAGCTCTTCCTGCATGCTGCGTTATGATTGGCTGCGGTATGGCTTACTACCATAGTGTATTTATACCTGCATCACTGTACATCATAATAATACTGCAGCACTGTACATACACCAGATTAGCATTATCTACTCAGTATTACTCATTTATATATATCTCATTTTATATCACTTGTACATTGTATATTGTTAATGCACTTTACTGTTACCTTTGCACTCTGGTTAGATGGCAACTTGTTTTCATTGTACTATACTTGTGCTGTACAATGACCAGTGTTGTGCTAGTTACTGAAAAATAGTAACTCAGTTACTTTACTAGTTACTCATTTAAAAAGTAACTCTGTTACGTTACTAGTTACTTACACCCAAAAGTAATGCGTTACTGTGAAAAGTAACTATTTAGTTACTTGAAGAAGAAAAAAATTGCTCCCATGCAGCCAGATACAGATACTCAAAATCTGTTGATCAACTTGACAGTTTCCATTCACATCACTGAACTCTGCTAAGCAATGTGGTCTAGATAAACACAAATCTGACACAAACACAAATGTCCCGACGTAATAAGAAATGCACCGTGCCTAATTGCTCAGGGAGGTTGCGCGCATGCACGTTTAGGTTGAGCGCATGCACGTTCTAGGTTGAGCGCATGCACGTTCTAGGTTGAGCGCATGCACGTTCTAGGTTCTAGGTTAGGAACAGCCTTGATATCTGTCGCCGGAGCGTTTCATTAACAGTCTTGCAACGTTGTTTAAAATATCAATCGTGCATTGCAACGTTAGAATAGTTAGGATATCAATTGTGCATGAAAGGACTATATTTATATTGTTTGATTAGTATTGATGAGATTCCCTGGCAGATTAGTCAGAAATGCGTTGATCAACTTGAGTTTCCATTCATTTACATTCACATCACTGCACTCACCAGTGTCTGTCGAGATGTAAAGTTAGTCCTGCAGCCCCTTAAACATATTCTTTGTTTCATTTCCATGTTGTACTGTATATTCTCTCTCCAAGTAGTTGAAAAAAGTTTTCCGTGCCATTTGCTGTGTGTCGCCTCGTATCATTCTACGCGGGTGGCGAGTGGATTTGGATGAGTCCTCGTAGTTAACGTTATACTCCAGTATCTTTGAGCCAAAACACAAATGACATAACTAAAACGTTATTTTCTTTTCGCTCGACAAAAGAGAAATACGCGAGTAGCTGCCTGGGCGCTGCCATTATCAGTCAGGAATAGTAAACAAAACACGCCCCCAGCATAGCGTTTCCTCGCAGCCAGGCAGACAGGATATGAGGATAATAATAATAATAATAATAATAATAATAATCACTACCGCTCGCTATCAATCTACGCCGTATATAACGCAAATAACGCAGTGACGAACCATTCAGTAACGTAAGTAGCGTTACTGAATTTGAAAAGTAATGTGTTAGAGTACTATTTATCGCAAAAAGTAACTTCGTTACTGTAATGCGTTACTTTGTAACGCGTTAGTCCCAACACTGACAATGACAATGCATTTGAATCTAATATAATCTAATCTAATGATTGGTGATACCACCACCATGTCTTTTTCAGGTACCTATTTATACCTCTCTGGGGTCCCACTTTGTTTTAGTTTTTTAAAGAGGAATCGTTGGAAGATCCCCCAATTACTGAGGCATAGATCCATGCAGGGTGCAGGGCAGGCTACAATGGCTACCACTGTAGCATGGCGTTATTTCCTTCCTCTATTCTATTGGATGACACTAGATATTCTTTGTATTTTAGGATGACATTTCCCAACACAGCTGTGTTCCTGTTTAGGGACACAGCACACATATTACTTTTTAACATGTGTTATTATTAGTCTACATGTGTTGCTAATAACCCGTCTTTGAAGTAAAATTACACTGTGGTATGACATTATGGTATATGTTAAATGCTTTATTTTAGTTTATTAACCCATAAGGTTGTACCAAGGCAGCTGTTTTAAAAGATCAAACGGTCATGCCATTGTGCAATACATCAATATATGTTCAAATATATACAGTATACAATTAATATGAAATAGATTGCGCTGTATATATTGAATATGTTATGAATAACATGCCTCCACGCCAGTTTTGCTGGCGTGTCCAGCTGTAGTGAGTAAAGTGAGACAATATTCTGCATGTTGTAAGACTTTCTGAGCTCAAACTAACTCAAGATGTAGTTATTCTTACCGTAACTAGTGTTGTGCGTGTTGACAATAACAAGTATTTTTTTTTATATACATGTATATATATACCGTAATTCCTCTAATAGTGACCCGGACTTGTATTTGCTTAAACTGTAGCGGGTACCAGGCTTGTATTAGGAGGAGGCATGTATAAGAGAGAGGCCTATATTTCAAATTTTCAAACAGATCATAATGAATAAATCAACATTTTGTGTCAGTTTGAACCCAGTAAAATGTACTGGGTTCATTTATTGAAACCAAGTACTGTATGAAATAGTAAACAGTGCAATTACAGGTGGTCACTGGTCATTTCAACGTTTTCAAAGTGAAATCAAGTAACTAGCTCAGTATGCAGCTCAGTATATTAGTAACCCGGCTTGTATTAGGAGGTCGGCTTATAATTGCTTAGCTCAAGAGCGCACCCGGCCATTAATAGAGACCCGGCTTGTAATTGAATACCGGTCACTATTAGAGGAATTACGGTAATAGCTTTTAGAAAGGTGTGGAATAAAATAGCTTTTCCCCCCATAAAATATTAATACAGAGTCTAAAATGAATGTTGTTGTTTACATGTTGTGTGCATGTATCTTCTCTCTACTTCGCATTTCCCCACCTGGACTGCTCCTGATTGGATCAAGTTGGCTCTCTAGACACATGTCATGCAACATCTAGTGGCTGAATGTTATCTATAGCACCTTTAAAGATACAGTATGATGTTTTAATTCAGTCACAGATTGCTTATTGCAGAATATCACTTTTTCAGCTTCAGATGCATTATTTGTTTTGCTGCAAGTGTTATAGGTCGCCCTCTCTGAGCACAGCCAGCTCTCAGTAGGCTGAGGGGGCGTGGCCTTCTGTTCACTAGACACTATAGTTGCTTGATAGGATTAGGATGGTGAGCACTACTCAGCTATATGTGTCAGATGGGCCAATCAGAGCAGCTAGATGTGACCGATGGGCCACTCAGAGCAGCTAGATGTTACCGTTGGGCCAGTTAGAGCGCTAGATGTGACCGATGGGCTAATCAGAGTAACCTGTGTGTATTATGCAATATTTCAAAGGAAGCATATTGGTTATCTGACTTGATTTAGTTGATATCCAGGGCTTTAGTCATAATTGTCAACAACAACAACAACAACAACAACAACAACAACAACAACAACAACAACAACAACAACAACAACAACAACAACAACAACAACAACAACAACAACAACAACAACAACACAATTTTGGGCAATTTTAGATCAACATACCTTCTGTTAAAATAAATGCAACAAGATTGAAAAACACCATTTTCATTGAACATTTTAACATCTATAAATAAACAGATTATCTCTCTCATGACCTTCCAGGGGGGCGAGCGCCGGGCGGGGGGCAGAACGCCAACCTACTTCGTTCCACAGCAGTGACGTCCAATCTGGTGAAACTTGTGTTTGTGTCACAGCGTGCGATGTTGTTCTCCTGCCAGACTTGCTGTTTTCTTGTGCCGTGTGCCACCTGGAGATCCTGGCAGCTGGCCGCCACAGCGGCGTGCTTTTCCCCCTGTCGTGTGGGAGGCTGTGGTTTCAGACACACCGCGATATTGTTCTGGCCCTCGCAGGCAACAACACTGATGAAGAATATATTGCTGCTGTTAGTGGGGAAATTGGTGCTGCTGTTGTTTTTCGATTTCGACGGAAAGTTTAAGATGGAGATTGACGTTTTGCTTTTATTGTCAATTTACACAAGCCAATTTAAATTTGTATGATATCCCTGCAGTAGTCACACACACAGGCCCCTGCACACACACACACACACACACACACACACACACACACACACACACACACACACACACACACACACACACACACACACACACACACACACACACACACACACACACACACACACACACACACACACACACACACACACACACACACACACACACACACACACACACACACACACACACACACACACACACACACACACACACACACACACACACACACACACAGCTCAAGAGCAGTATTGTTGGTATCCTGTCTGGGTCTGTCTGTCTGTCTGTCTGTCTGTCTGTCTGTCTGTCTGTCTGTCTGTCTGTCTGTCTGTCTGTCTGTCTGTCTGTCTGTCTGTCTGTCCGTCTGTCTGTCTGTCTGTCTGTCTGTCGGTATGTCTGTCTGTCTGTCTGTCTGTCTGTCTGTCTGTCTGTCTGTCTGTCTGTCTGTCTGTCTGTCTGTCTGTCTGTCTGTCTGTCTGTCTGTCTGTCTGTCTGTCTGTCTGTCTGTCTGTCTGTCTGTCTGTCTGTCTGTCTGTCTGTCTGTCTGACTATCTGTATGTCTGTCTGTCTGTCTGTCTGTATGTCTGTCTGTCTCTATGTATGTCTGTCTGTCTGTCTGTCTGTCTGTCTGTCTGTCTGTCTGTCTGTATGTCTGTCTGTCTGTCTGTCTGTCTGTCTGTCTGTCTGTCTGTCTGTCTGTCTGTCTGTCTGTCTGTCTGTCTGTCTGTCTGTCTGTCTGTCTGTCTGTCTGTCTGTCTGTCTGTCTGTCTGTCTGTCTGTCTGTCTGTCTGTCTGTCTATCTATCTATCTATCTATCTATCTATCTATCTATCTATCTATCTATCTATCTATCTATCTATCTATCTATCTATCTATCTATCTATCTATATATATATCTATATTTTTAAAATATAAAACAACATGCTTAAAAACATTGCATCAATACAGTATGAATTATCAAAGTTATTAAAAAGCCTGATGCCACATGAGATGGTGAAGTCTTTGTTCTTGTTTCTAACAGGGACAGCTTTGATTTCTTTTTTTGATTTTTTTTTTTTTTTTTTGATTGGTTTGTCCTTTTCTCTCTCACTAGGACAGTACTTTGACAATAGCTTAGGCTGTCTGTGTAATATTATAGTATTATAGTATTAGACTAGATAGATGTCTGTATACTGTATATCAATCTGTATAATGTGTGAATAGACTACACATGTACAGCTGCATTGTTGCTGAATCGCTGTCTCTAACTCCACAGCTAAAATCAAACTCCAAACATAATGAGGGTCCCACCATGATGTAAGTGTTTGGGTACCTCTTCTGTAGTCTGTACCACAGATTCTCCATATTGAGCTCACGGAGGAGTTGGTTATTTTGGATATAGCTTGTATTTGTATTTAGTATGTATACAGTCCGATCCAAAAACAATGTTTGATGAGGGCTACTGGGGAACAGGCACCAGCTGTTGAGATGAGCAATAAGGCAATAAGGCAGAAATAAGGCAGAATGGGGGACAATTGATCAGGGAAGGCTGTTTTGAACTGCGTCCAGAATCTATTCCATTGGGAGCAGCTTTAGTTAATCAGCCCTGGGGGGAATTGTGTCCATTTCTCAGCAAGATAAATAGAACTGTTACTTTATGGGAATAATACAGAGGACGATGAGAAAGATATTGATTGGTTGATGTTGATACTGTGTCTTTTTATGCTTTTAAGTTGATTCAAAGCATGCCGATTTGCATTTTCCTTTTTTTGGTTGACATGAACATCAGAGATGCACCTCGATGGTATTCCTCCAGCCGTTTCCCTCCACGAATTTTTTTTATAAATCAAACACAGTGAGATTTTCCTTTTTTTTTTTTTTTAGACTATAGCGGTTGGGCATTTTCACAATAGCAGTTTCGCACAGAGCCTGTCTTGTGTAATTTGTTTCAGTTAGCATTCAGTGGCGTGTGTGTGTGTGTGTGTGGTTGTCAAAAGCAATTGGCTTTGGCGTGCTAAAGCCAGACACTCAAAAGCACAGCAGACAGTAAATTGTATTTTGCACAGAGTTATTAGCCTATTATTATGGCGTTTGAAGTGAACAATGCTTCTCCCTCTTTACAGACATACAATTAGAATCATCATTAATCGACACTATCAGCACATCAATGGGGCAGAGAGGGAATAATGGAGTTATAGAACACTTATGGGTCAATCAATCAGTTTGATTGCTAACTAAACTGTCTTTCATTGTGCCATAA
This sequence comes from Notolepis coatsorum, assembly GCF_963971535.1. Taxonomy (NCBI): domain Eukaryota; kingdom Metazoa; phylum Chordata; class Actinopteri; order Aulopiformes; family Paralepididae; genus Notolepis; species Notolepis coatsorum. The sequence goes on along the minus strand of NC_140172.1, from coordinate 110,255,442 downwards.
CTGAATGGTCGCTCTTTTCTTCCACTCTGGGGGCAGGAGAGGACGGTGTTAGGATGGGGATTGTGTGAGTGGAATGTTGATCTGTTTATAAAAATAAATAAAAATCCATAGTTATTGATTGATGTGCCCTCTTCTCTTCTCTTCTCTTCTCTTCTCTTCTCTTCTCTTCTCTTCTCTTCTCTTCTCTTCTCTTCTCTTCTCTTCTCTTCTCTTCTCTTCTCTTCTCTTCTCTTCTCTCATCTCTCTTCTCTTCTCCTCTCTTCTAACCTCTTCTCTCTTATTGTCTCTTCTCTTCTCTCTTCTCCTCTCCCCCCTCTTCTCTTATGTCTTCTATCTTCTCCTCTCCTCTCTTCTACTTGTGGGGCGGCGTGGCTCAGGGGTAGAGCGGGTCGTCCAATGATCGAAGGGTTGGTGGTTCGAATCCGGCTCAAGCCCATGTCCATCCCACTGCCGTTGTGTCCTTGGGCAAGACACTTAACCTACTTGCCTCGTATGAATGTGTATGCATGTGAATCAATGTTGGTGGTGGTCGGAGGGGCCGTAGGCGATGATTATTCGCCACGCTTCCGTGAGTCTGCCTCAGGGCAGCTCTGGCTGCAATTGTAGCTTACCACCACCGGTATGACTGTGTATGAACAAATAATGGACTCTGTGAAGCGCTCTGGGTCAGTGAAGAGCGCTATATAAATCCAAGTCATCATTATTATTATTACGCTCCTCTTCTCCTCTTCTCTTCTCCTCTATTTTTGTATCTCTTCTTCTCTCGTATTTTCTCTTCTCCGCTCCTCTTCTCTTCTCTCTTTTCCTCTATTCTCCTATCGTTCCCCCCCTCTCCTCTTATATCTTCTCTTCGCCTCTATTCTCATTGTCTCTCCTCTCATCTGCTCTTCTTGTCTCTTCTCTTCCCTTCCCTTCTATTAACTCCTCTTCTCTCCTCTCTTCTTCTCTTCTCCTCTCTTTTCTCATATTTTCTCTTCTTGTCTATTTTATTCTATTATCTCCCCTCCTCTCCTCTCTTCTCGTATCCTCTCATCTCTTATCATCTTCTCTTCTCTATTCTTGACTCTCTTATTTTATATTATCTTCTCCTCTCTCCTCTTATCTTCTCTCTTATTTTATACTATCTTCTCCTCTCTCCTCTTATCTTCTCTCTTTTCCTCTATTATCTTCCTCTCTGTTAATCTCCTCCCCTCTTCTCCTCTTCTCTTCTCCTCTCCTCTCCTCTTATAGTATCTCCTCTTCTCTCCTCTCTTATATCCTCTTCTCTCTTCTTGTCTATTCTCCTCTCTTATCTCCTATTTTCCTCTCGTCTCTTCTCCTCTATTCTCATATATCTTCTTATCCCCTCTTCTCATCTCTTCTCTTCTCGCTTATCCTCTCATCTCTTCTCTTATCCTCTTATCCTCTATTTTTGTCTCTCTTCTTCTCCTCTCGTATTTTATCTTCTTCTCTCGTATTTTCTCTCTTTTCCTCTCTTCTCCTCTCTTTTCATCCCCTCTCCTCTTCTCTCTTCTCTTCTCCTCTCTTATCATTGTTTCTCCTCTCCTATTCCCTTATATTATCTTATCTCCTATTCGCTTCTCTTATCTTCTCTCTTTTCTCCTCTTCTCTATTCTTGTCTCTCTTATTTTATATTCTCTTCTCCCCTCTCCTCTTATCTTCTCTATTTTCCCCTCTCCTCTCCTCTCCTCTTCTCTTCTCTTCTCTTCTCTTCTCTTCTCTTCTCTTCTCGTCTCGTCTCGTCTCGTCTCGTCTCGTCTCGTCTCTTCTCTTCTCTTCTCTTCTCTTCTCTTCTCTTCTCTTCTCTTCTCTTCTCTTCTCTTCTCTTCTCTTCTCTTCTCTTCTCTTCTCTTCTCTTCTCTTCCCTTCTCTTCTCTTCTCTTCTCTTCTTCTCCTCTCTGCTGTTCTGTAACTTTGACACCTCAGCATCAGCTTCTCTGGTTGAAAGTCATGGCTAACAACTTACTGTACAGTAATCACACCAGTCATGAACCATAACAAACTCTCTCCCCCTCTCTCTGTCATTGCAGATGACCCAAGAACAGTGCACTCATAGGAACAATGTCCAGAGTTCAGAGAAGCCACAAGTGTATAAAGTGGGAATATATGGATGGAGGAAACGTTGCCTTTACTTCTTCGTCCTGCTGCTGATGATACTGATCCTGGTCAACCTAGCGCTGACCATCTGGATCCTGAAGGTCATGAACTTCACCATAGTAAGTGACCCACTTTCCGGTATATAATCGTATTCTAATGATGATGTCACAATGGCCATTGAAAGCTATACGGTTCTAGAATTCCAACTCGGGAGGTCATGAATTTCACTATAATAAGTGACTGACTCAATAGAGGCCTTTCACAGAATGTTTAGAATGCCCATTTTGTCCACCATGTTGGAAGAAATTACAGTTGCTATGTGCAAATCACTGGTTGCTATATGTTTCAGAGAGGTTCTAGTGACGTATGTCTCTTTTGTTTCTCTATTGTTCTAGAGGTGTTCTAGAGGAGCTAGTCCGGTGCTTTCAGAGAGGTTCTAGTCAGAGAGGTTCTAGTCAGAGAGGTTCTGCTGAGGTGTGGACTCGCGTCACAGGACTTGGACTCAAGTCTGATGACTTCAGAGTCAACTCTACAAAATCACAAAATACTTGTAACTCAACTTTGCCTTTAACGCCAATGACTCGTGACTTCACTTGGACTTGGGCCTCATGGCTCGACATGATACTCTCCCGGTGCCCGAAATTATGCTATAAAAAGTGTAAAGCGAATAAATACATGTCCTTGATTACAGTTCCATCAGCCGTCAATGAAGCAATGAAGAAGAAGTGTTGTGTTTCAGTGCAGAATCCTCTAAATGTAATATTACTACTCTGCTGGCTTTAACATTGTTTAAATGGAATTACATTTGTAAAGAAATAATTGGGACTTGTCCCATTGACCCGAGTTTGCTCTGTTCAAGAGTCAAGAGTCACTTATTATAAAGTATGTCACTTTGTTATTTAAATTGACTCAAAGTACTTAGAAGTCTGTACCACCTCCATGTCCGCCGGTCGAGATGGTTGGTGGTTTCTTGTCCTACTGAATGACCACGGCACCATCTCTTTTGTCTCACTGATGTTGAGCTGCAGGTGGTTCTCCTCGCACCAGGAGACACACATTGGTTGATTTGTTACGTCTAACAAGATTCAAAGAAACTCACACCTGTGTTGATGAAGTGCAAAACAAACAATGCGAGTAGCCGCACATTCATAGCCAGGGGTGTAGCTCCAGATTCTGGGCCCCATGAAAGAATGTATTTGTAGGCCCCCAGTGAATGCGAGCGCGCGTAAGCGCGCGAGCGGAATATTTTTTGGCAATTTTTTTATTGATGAAAACGCATAATATGGTTTTTACCTATACATTCGGATCAGCAGTTAAGCACCTGCACTGTTGGTGGGTGAGCCTAGTAAAGGATGTCGCATTGCGTTCATCTTCAATGAACGGACCAATGCAATAGTCTACCAAAGCCCCCCCTCTCTCTCTATATATCTCACACACACACACACACACACACACACACACACACACACACACACACACACACACACACACACACACACACACACACACACACACACACACACACACACACACACACACACACTTCAGAAACAAACATAGTATCAATGAGAGCATCAATAATACACCTGAGTGATGTCTAGAAAAAAAGAAAAAAAAAAATGTGCCCCCCCCCCCAGTGCTGGGCCCTTGGAATCATCCTAAGCTACCCCCCCCCCCCCCCCCAGCTACGCCCCTGTTCGTAGCTACCAACGCACACATTTATTAGGACATTAGAGTAACCACTGTGTTCGACAGCAATGCTGCCTTCGTCACGGTTCATCTGACGCGTGTAATAAGTTTGCCATGCATGTGCTGGTTGTGACTGAAGCCCTTTAAAAATAGTGTGTGATGTCACGCAGCATCGGCTGAGAGGACGAGAACTCCAAATATAATGAATGCAAGCCTGCAGTTGTTTACACCAGTGGCTCTCAAAGTGGGGTCCTTGAGGGGGTTCCAGGGTCCCCCAAAAGTTTAATTTCACTAAAATGTGATTTACTAGAAGTAAGCCCAATGACAGAATGTATGACCATTCTGATCATAGGTTAACTTTCCTGCAAAGTGCCAATCTGCTCATCGGGAGCAGTTAGGGGTTAAATGTCTTGCTCAAGGTCAGGAGGAGCCGGAATAGAACCGGGAACCTTCTCATTACCAGACGACCGCTCTCCCTCCTGAGCCAGTGCCGGCCCATTACGTGTCGACCCATTACGGGTCCATTAACTGACCATGTGGGACCTAAAAATAACTTAAAGTAATCAAGGGCTGCCCCCTGATGTCTCACTATTGTGCTGGAGGTCTTTCATCCGTGCTCTGTGCACAAATTATTATTTTCAGTTGCTTTCAAGTGTGCTGGAATAATAGGGATTTTCTCAGCATGGAATAACAAATTTGTAAACTGCCACAGTTGAGGCCAGTGCCTTTGATTTCCCTCTCACAGCGCTGTCAATCATGCTCTAAGGCTGCATCAACTTAAGATCCAACAATGCTGCACCCCGCCACAGGGTGGTGTGTTTGTGAGGGTGTGTCACTACATGCGCCATTTGTGTGACATCACGCTGTGAGTTTTATCCCCCCCCCCCCCCCCCCCCCCCCCAATCCATTGTATTCTGCTCTGATCTGCACTTTATATAATTGGCCGTGAAACGTTCTCGCCTCACGGTACCAGCTCTGACTCTGATTCACCTTTAACTAACTCAAAACAGCTCTAACTGTATTTCACCTATAGCTAACTCAATCCAGCTATAACTCTAATTCACCTATAGCTAACTCAATCCAGCTCTAATTCACATAGCTACCTCAACCAGCTCTAACTCTCATTCACCTAGCTAACTAACTCCAGCTCAAGTTTCAACTTGTGTTATATTTGTCACATATAAGGTATGAATGAATGAATGAATGAAAACTTTATTTAACAGATTGCAGAATGGGTACCATACAGTACGGCTCAATACATACAATTGTTAAGGGGATGCAGACCTGAGAAAGACGTTTGTCCATCAGGGTCCCCCATTTTCAATTCATATAGACATTTATGACATACACAACATACATGACATTTATGGCATAGGGACATATAGGTATTTAGTACTGATACATTTGTGACATAAACGGTATTCAAATATACAGTACTGTTACCCCTAGATCCTGACAGAGTATATACATATGATGGGGAGGGGACTGTACATTAGGAGGGGGTGGGTGGGTGGGAGGGAAATATACATACGGCGGGGAGGGAATATATACATGCAGTGGGGAGGAGACTGTCTATTAGGAGGTGGTGGGGGTTTTGGGCATTTACGGTGGCCAGTTTCGAATTGCAGCCTCCCGTAGGTGCTCTTTAAGAGCGGTTTTGAATGTGGGTAGTGATTCACATTCCTTTACAGATTTGGGTAGGGCGTTCCACATTGTTGTGGCATAATTGCGAAACGTGTTTAGTCCCTTGTTTGAGCCGAATCTGGGTTTTACATGATTTGTTGAGCTTCCTCTGGTGTAGTGGTTGTGGTATTCACTGACCTTTGGGAAGTATTTTGACATGTACATGGGTACATGTATATTACAGTGAAATGCTTGGTTCTGTATGAGCCCCCTGAGATTTAGCTTCATACAGTAAAAAGGTAAAAAGAGTAAAGGCCAAACACTATACAAAATATACAATATAGTATACAAACTCAAGTACAACCTAAAGTACAAATGAAGAACAAATGCAAACAATGAAGTACAAAATGCAAACCTTTTGAAATGCAAAAATGCAAAAATGAGGTATCGATGTAGTGAAAATATTGTAGTAATAAATAGATACAAATATGGTGTAGTTTTAAAAAGTGTTTAAAGCCCAACTTGCAGGTTAAATCCTACTGATCAATTATGGGTAGTTTACATCATTGGTATATAATTTCATTATTTATTTTTTTCCATTTGACGCCGGAAATGCCACGCAGAAATGGTTAAAAAGGTCCACGCACGAATAACATGCACGAGCAAATTAAAAAGCTTATCAGAGCTATCAGGGTCATGACGTCACGTCTGGTATCATTCCCCTACTTTTGATCCACTACAAGGAGTTTTGACGAGTGCAGAAAGCTATTTCCTTGATCCAATTCGACGCCTTACAAGACGTAAATGGGTTTAATCATCAGAGACTTTGATGGACCAGCTACAACTGGTTGAAACAAGGTAGTTATAATGTTTTTAATGTCGTAAAAAAAGAACTACATTTACCACTAGGCAGCCTGTTGTTCAGTACAGCAGCGCTACTGGTCTGTGGGCTGTCGCCTTATCCCCGGGTCATAGTACCAAGCTGGCTATATAGCTCTGGATAACGTTACCCCGCTAACGTTAGCATTATGGCTACTGTCGTGCATGTAAAAGAGTTTTGGGAACGAGTAAAATGTGTAGGTCCTGTGGGGCAAAGCACTGCACACACGGGTGATGGTAGGAGTTTCGAGAATGCTGGCTAGCAAGCTATGCGCCCCGGCATGTTGATACGATAGTAGCCCCACTCTGTGCATCAGTGACGATAGCTATGAGCTAACTAACACTACAAGCTCAAACACCTTATAACTACTACTATTGTCATGTCCATAAGTTCCCTGGCATAATACTTGTGATGACAAAGGTATACAAAGAGGATAGAACCATTTAAAATCGGGTGATGTTAGGAGTTTCGAGAATTCTGGCTGCTGCTAAGCTATGTTAGCTAACTTAGCTAGCTTCTAACGGTGTATACACTATGTACAACGACACAATGATTTTCATTATTACAAATATGGTAACGTGGTTGTGGCTTTTACAAATAGTGGTTAGCTTTAGAGATAGATGGCTATGATCACGGAGCAATAGTGTTGTTAGGTGACCGTGAAACAGATACATTTTCATTCATTACTCCTCGGCTAGTAGCAAGGCTCTCTGCCTGCCACTAGCTGTGTGTGACTCCCCTCGCTGCCCTGCACCTGACGTGACGTCAGCATTTCGATTACATGCGCACGTTATGAACCATTGATTAAAATATCCACTTGCGTGGTGATTGTGTTGGGCAAGACAAAATGTTTGATAAAAATGCTAAAACTGGGTTAATTTCAATAATTTTTTTTTCCTTCTTCATGAAAGTCACCGTTGGCCTAGTCCACATTGTTTATTGAACAAAAATACAACCTGCAAGTTGGCCTTTAAAGTGTCTAAAGTGAATGTTAAAGATGAGTGTTTAAAGTGAGTGTGTGCATGTGGATGTGTGTGCAATGAATTTACATGGATGGGTTAGTGTTGCATAGAGTCGTTGAGCATCCTGATGGTGGGATAGAAGCTCCTTTTGAGTCTCTCAGTACTGGCCATGAGACTCCGATAGCGCTTGCCTGACCGCAGCAGTGCAAAGAGACAGTTGTTTTGGTGGCTAGGGTATTTGACTCTCTTAGCCCTGGCCCTGCAATGCCTGGTGTAAATGTCCTGGAGAGTTGAATTTGATGCAAATTTGCAATGCATGAGGGTCATCCTTTTGTGTTAAATGGCTGCATAAAGCAAGCATTTGTTGACTCTCATGTTGATAAGAGTATTAAAACTTGAAAAATATCTGTTTAAGGTATATTTAGAACAGATACAACAAATGCGATTCATTTGTGATTAATTGCGAGTTAACTATGGACAATCATGCGATTAATCAGATTAAATATTTTAATCGATTGACAGCCTTAGTTAGAATATGTCAGCAACATCCATGTGTAGATAATTATGGACAATATATTTGATGTTACTTCAACTCCCTGTTGTGTGTGTGTATCACAGTATTTAGATAATGTTACCTACAGTACTTTTCAACACACGTCCTTGGAGGAGGTTGGCCCTGTCCCATTTTGACCCCTAAAACTTAATTTTGAGTGACACTCAATTAGACGGGTTGTTGACATATCAGAAAGGGAGAGTCAGGTTGTTTTGGTACTGCAATGACTGCTGACACAGCAAAGCATGAACCTTCCCTTTTAAACCAGCACAATTTTGAGGGAGCATTGGTGGGCTGAACAGCCCCTCCCCCTTGATGGCTGCCACTCACATGCTATTGGGACACGCTCAAACAAGATGGTGGCTTGCGCAAACGTGCACAAAAAGTGCCTGTGAGAATGTCAAACTTTAAGTGCCCTTGCTCAGGGGCATTTTAGCTGTGTCTGGCACTGTCAGTATCGGGAATCGAACCAGCAACCCGGCAATTACTAGGTGGCCTCCCTAATCAATCTGCTCACCTGAAATAATTGCAATTATTGACCAGAAATGATTTCACACACGTATTTACAGCAGCGTGCAAAATGCAAGGAAGTATTGTACTGCAGGCTATAATCACAGTGTCTGTCTGCCTGTCTGCCTGTCTGCATGTCTGCCTGTCTGCCTGTCTCCTGTGTAATTCACGCATTTCCTATGTGATTCTGCTGACATTTTTATCAAAGGACTTGCGACGGGCTACCACAAGATAGACCTGGACGACACACTATTATAATTACCCTCCTCCTCCTCCATCCACTCTGTATTCTCCTAAACATTCATGAGTGGAGGTGCAAGTGTAGCATCTCTTTGAGTGACATTCTAATAACAATACAGTAATTACAGTCTAGTGCTCGAAGTGTGCGTCTCTCCTGATGATCACTGCTGGCGCCAGGCTCCTCTGTGTCCCCTCCCTCCTCGACACGGTGCCTTTCTGCTGCTCAGCCAGACACAGTGTTTGATATTCATTCACAGTGTTTGTCCCCAAGTCTGGAGTCAACTCCCCACCTACAGTAAGATCATACCTCTTTGAAAGGCTCTTTCCTTCTTTTTTTCTTCCTTTCTTTCTCTCACTCTCTCTCTCATCTATCTCTCATGCTCCCTCTCCAACTCATTGGCCCTCTCTCTATCTCTCGCCTTCACACTCTCCTACCTCTCTTTCTCTCTCTCTCTTACTTACTTTCTTTCTCTCTTTCATCTCTCTCTCTCTCTCTCTCTCTCTCTCTCTCTCTCTCTCTCTCTCTCTCTCTCTCTCTCTCTCTCTCTCTCTCTCTCTCTCTCTCTCTCTCTCTCTCTCTCTCTATCTCTCTCTCTCTCATCTCACATGCTCCCTCTCCAGCTCATTGGCTCTCTCTCTCTCCTCCCTCTCTTTCTCTTCCTTCCTTACTTACTACTGTCTTTCTCTCTCACTCACTCACTCTCGCACCTCATCCGGCTCTCTATTACCCGCCTTGCTTTCTCTCTCTCGCTCTCTTTCTCTCTCTCTCTCTCTCTCTCTTTGTCTCTCTCTCTCCTTTTGCTCAGTAATCCGCAGCACCTGTGACAAGTGAGATGCAGATAGCGACGGAGCATGACGAACACGCACACACTGATACATGCACACACACACACACACACACACACACACTACTAATACACATAACCACATGCACGCCCCCCTTCTGTGAATAAAACATGAGAGGCCTGCTTCAGAGAGGAGTTTTAATATGAGAAACACATAAATCACAGAGCAGTTTATTCACAAGTTGCACTCGGAGGTCTGACGGGGTGCTGTGTACACTAAGCCCTGTCTGATGTTCTGCGGCACGCCGACTTGTATTTGCTCCCGCAAGATGATTGATTGCTCCAATCCTAAGGGTCGTTGCATGTATTTCTCTCACGCATGCTGTGATGAGCTGACTCGGGTCGTGCATAAACAGGGTGGCATGTCGACGTGGGCAAAGATACAAAGCAATGACTAGATCCCATCCCCTGCAAGGGCATTATAATGTGTACCTTTACTCCAATATCATATACTTATACTATAATTTTGAATGGAAGACTTTCACTTTTACCAGAGTAGCTACTATTGTATCTGGGTATTTTTTACTTTTACTTAAATTAACTGTGTACCTCCTCCACCACTGTATAATTTAAATGCATAAGGTCACTGTGATACATTCTACTCCATATGCGATCTAAATTGAATAACACATCCCATTCACTCAATCTAGTTGTCCTTGTGTGAACTATATGTGTTTGCAACATGAACATGCTTCAAGCTAATTTACTGTAGAGCGATGACACTATCTAAAAGAAAAATATGTATGTTACTCACCCTCATCATCCACATCATGCAGTCTGTCTTGAAGTTCAGACATGGTGCACCTCAAATCAGAAACAGACTCCTCAATCATCAATAGGCCTGCTCTATTTGCACAGCAAACACATGCAACTGTTTTGACTTCTTCTGTGAATAATACAGCTTACTTAATTTATCTCTATTGATCAAGTTATTCAGTATTGTTCAGTATTTGCTGTAGTCATTATCTCCAATCATGTTTCTTCAAATTGTTACCAACGTTTTGTTTCTCGTGATTCCCATGGCCATCAGCCAGTTGAATGGATTGGCGGTGCACACAGCATTGAAATAGTTATATTGTTAGGCTATGGTATGCATGATTGCACACGTTGTAGACACTTTGTATATGTATATATATATAAACAGGAATATATGCAGGAATATAAACAGAATATGCAGATATAGATACAGTACATACTATATACATGGCTATCATACAGTGTTATTATACATGGCTATCATACAGTATTATATGGACAACTATAGGTTGAGGGAGGTAGTTATGATTACAGTGTAAAGCAGTCGTAGGCAGTGAAGGCAGAAGAAAGGTATAAACTGAGTATAGGCAAGAGTCCAGAGTTCGTACAGTATGGGCAACAGAGCCTAGAGTATAGACCATTACACTGTGAACCTCTTAACACATTCCCTGCCACGCCTCTATCCATCAATGTAGGCTCACTGCCACCAGTCTAAGCCTATGGAGATGTTCACCTTATTTGCAGGGCTATAACTTTTTAAATTGTATTGCTAAATTGACATTACTATGGCCCATTCAACATCGATTATCTATCGTTCAGGATACGTTATACTTTTTCATTCATAGATTCTTCCAAAAATACCTTCTAGAATATAAGTATGTTTTTATTGTTTTCTGCAGTAATTCATAGAACGTGAGTTATAGGCATAAACGCATATAGATGATCAACTGCCGTTTATTGCAGATACACGCTATATTAAAAAATTCAACTGTACATGATCATATACGTTATGATTCATCATGCGCGGATTAAGGGGGGGGGGGTCGTTTATAATTCCGTGATCATCAGTAAATGCTTTATGTAGTATGGGTGATATATTGATCTGATCGGTTTGCAGTGAAAAGAATAAACAATCAAGCTGAAAGTAACGTTACTGTCCTCTTACCGTTCGCAGATTAGACTGGAGGAAAAATATCCCACTTATTTGACGTCGATCTACTAGATCCATTTCCGGTTTATATGGCGCAATAAACGCCCAAATCATATCGATTATTGAGTTATGGCAGCGATACATATGCACGCCAGTGTTTGTCTGTAGTCCCGCAACGCCATATTTAATCAATCACTGGCGGAGTCAGTGGTCCCTGCCTGCTTCAAGATGTCTACCATCATCCCTGTACCGAAGAAACCCTCCCCAACATGTCCAAATGACTACAGACCGGTGGCACTCACCTCTGTGGTCATGAAATGTTTCGAGAGGCTGGTCAAGGACCACATTTGTGCCTCCCTCCCCAGTGATATGGATCCTATGCAATTTGCATACAGGACAAACAGGTCCACCGACGACGCGGTCTCCCAGGTACTGCACAGCACCCTCTCGCACCTTGACCGTCAGAAGGGGGGCTATGTGAGACTGTTGTTCATTGACTACAGCTCAGCGTTCAACACCATAGTCCCCACCAGACTGGTGGACAAGCTGATCGAGCTAGGTCTGAGCTCCGCCCTGAGCGCCTGGGTACTGGACTTTCTGAGCGAAAGACCCCAGGCGGTCAGGGTGGGGGGTCAGACCTCCAACACCATCACCCTGAGCATCGGGTCCCCCCAGGGCTGTGTTCTGAGCCCCCTGCTGTACTCACTCTACACACACTGTGTGGCCAAGTTCAGCTCCAACTCCATAGTGAAGTTCGCAGACGACACAGTGGTGGTGGGGCTGATCTCGGACAACGACGAGAAGGCCTACCGGGAGGAGGTTGAGGTACTGGAACGCTGGTGCCAGGACAACAGCCTGCTCCTGAACATTGGTAAAACCAAGGAGCTGATCGTGGATTATAGGAGAGGACAGCAGGAGACGCACACACCACTGATGATTAACGGGGCTACCGTGGACAGGGTGAGCAGCTTTAAGTACCTGGGGGTCCACATCTCAGAGGACCTGACATGGTCAACACACATAGACACAGTAGTAAAGAAGGCGAAACAGCGCCTCTACCACCTGAGACAGTTAAGGAAGTTCAGAGTATCGGGAAAGATACTCCAGTCCTTCTACTCAGGAGCTGTAGAGAGCATCCTGACCGGAAACATCACTGCCTGGTATGGAAACAGCACGGCACAGGACAAGAAGGCCCTACAGAGAGTGGTGCGCTCAGCCGAGCGTACCACGGGTATTGCACTACCCCCCCTGCAGGTTCTATACAACAAGAGGTGCAAATCCAGAGCCTGCAGGATAATGAAAGACCCTCACCACCCCAATAACAGCCTGTTTCAGCTGCTGAGGTCAGGCAGACGCCTGCGAACCCCAGCTACTAGGACAGAGCGGCTTAGGCTCAGCTTCTTCCCCCAGGCCATCAGAGCCATGAACAATGAACATTGAGTGCTCAGAACATTGAACTATCCACACACAAGCACACATGAACACACACACGACACGCACACTGTGCACGCTCACACACGAGCAGCCACTTAACACTTTAACATGAGCGGGCACACACTCATGTCGCACACACGCACACTTATGGCCAAAGGAAAGGACACTTTAAATTAGAATAACAGGAACAGTGTATTGCACTACCAAAGCTAACTAGCATGTCCCATATGCTCTGTAAATAACTATGTACAGATACCGAGATGTCACTCCATGTTACCTGTTACCTGTTTACTGCACAATGTTGTTTTCTTCTTTTGATTCTATTATATGTACCACTGTATTGCACATCGTTGCGGGCAAGACCACCCGCATTTCATTGTATGCCGTGACAATTAAAACTCTTGACTTGACTTGACTTGACTTGATATGTGACTGCCGGACGGATTTCCCAGATGCCCGATGGCCACTTCCGGTTGTAACTCGCCCGATCATCCACCAGGCGGCAGTATTGAGGCGTTGCACTATTGTGCAGGGTCTCACTGTATCACTTTAATCACAAATTAAATATGATCTCAATATCGCTGTACAGCGTGGTTTGGCAGAATTCGCATGGCCGGCAAACACGCTGTACAACGGGATTGGCGGTGGATGTGTTAAGGATCGGGCAAAAATGGGGCTATTTTAATTTTATTTTTGGCGATTGCATACCCAAAGTAATTTGTGATTTGTGAGTCTGGTCTCTTTTGAAAGGTAAATTCAGTTTCTTACACAATAAAGAAAAATCACTTTGAGTGCTAAGGAAATAGAGTAAGAGAGGTTTGAACACACTGAAGTATAGGTTTTGTGTAGTCACATTTATTTGTACTGGTTGCCAGATGCCTGTTTTTAAAGGAAAACTCCAACCTTTTGGGAAATTAGCTTATTTGCCATCTACCCTGGAGTTAGACAAGAAGATGCATACCTTTTTCTTCTCTGTGCATGCAGTAGGAGTAGGAAGACGTTGGGAACTAGGCTAATGGAGGAACCTACTTCCAGTGACTGACGCTAAGCTAGGCTAACGGTGCGCGTCTTCCTACTCCTACTGCATGCACAGAGAAGAAAAAGGGTATGTATCTTCTTGTCTAACTCAAGGGTAGATGCCAAATAAGCTAATTTCCCAAAATGTTGGAGTTTTCCTTTAAGTTCCAGCTGAGAGGTAGGAGCTGGAAAACATAGTGGTTCCATAGCCTGAGGTATTATGTAGTACAGGTCCAAAGTTTATAAAAATCTATGTTTTGCAATGTGTGTACCAGTACAAATTCCAAAATGGCCATCCGCTCCCATTCATTCAGAGGCTCTCGTCAAAACAATGGACTTCTTCATCTTCTTGTGTCACCTTCCCCCACTCTCAGCGCCCATCTGGGATCGCTTTTGGAGCAGACGCTCCTTGGCTACAACGGTGGTCAATCATTTTCACCATCAGCGGTGACTGGTCAGTTCAGTGTATGTTGAAATCTCTGAAAACGCAGATGCTTCTGGGTCACACTAGGAGACTAGTCCTCGACTCCCCGCGAAAGATGATGCGTTGCTCTCAACACTTGCTCTCATTGAACAGTGAAGGGTGAGAGATGCGCAGCCCCTGTTCTGCGCCATTTGAAGCTCATTCAAATCCTTCCTTGTCACAATTGACCGTGCTATGGAACAGTCAAGGTTGAGACAGTGCAGGTATGTCCTTTAATTCAGTTATCTGTCGGTAAGGAAGCACCCCTCATAATAATAGTCCCAGTCCCCCCCCCACCCATCTAAGCAACAACCTTGTCAATATGACAACACCGCAGAGGTTTTCCATCCGAGAGTCACCCCTAAAGAATTACCTTCATACACACCTGCTCCAGAGCCTCCCCAGATAGCAAAGTGATATTGATTCAATGTTGAAATTACATCTGAATCATCATGTGGGTTGAGGTTGAAAGAAAAATGTTGAATTGACATTGAAATAATGTTGACAACTGATGGCCTTTTTTATGTTGGAAAGGCACCACTGAATCCACAATGAATTGAGTCAATGTTGACAATGAATCTTCCACAAAATGTTAACGTTGATTCAATGTTATTTACATTGACGCCTCAACATTGATCCAGCATTGTTACTATGTCCGTTCGCTATCTGGGTTGCTTTTAAATGAGATTCACTCTATTTTTGTATACTGGGGTAAACCCAAGGCAAGCTCTGACACAGGTCTAGGAATTTGGTCGGACGCATGGCGAATTCTTTCCGGCAATTTCATGGCAATTTCATGGCTCGTCCCACCGAGATTGTTGATGTGGCAGAGTTGGGGGTGTGACAACACAGATAACCAGCACAGTACAGTTTTCCTATCCATTTGGCATAAAGTCACGCCCGTGTGTCCGCCTGCTCAGACCATGTCTAAGTGCAGCCGCTGGTGATCTATTTTGGTGACAGTAGTCTAGGTGGGGGCACACAGGAACGTCTGTCCAAATCCAACAAGCCATTATTATTGATGTTAGACTGTGCATTTCATCCCAATTTGAAGTAAATCCGTCAACTGAATGGAACCGTCTAATCAATCACAACACGCTATGTAAGCTTGGGGGTGGACCAGTGACCAGTGGTTTTGGTTTGACCCCCAAATTGACTGTAAGGCGTATTGGGTGGGTGGCTGGTGTTCCTACCTCTAGTCCAGTCATTCCTACCAAGTCCAAAACTGCTCAGAGGGCACTGAACCGTGGATGACCCTGCATTTTGACCTCTGAAATGTGTGTGTGTGTGTGTGTCTGAAAATGTATATGCTGAAAAACGAATTTAGATGGGCAATTATTTTAAACTCTTAACATGCGCCCAGAAAAGTGGCTATTATTTTACTTGAATTTGAGGACTGTATACTTTTTTTGCAAAGCTTATCTTTATACTTTATGCTTATAGCACATGCATAAGCCTGGTCTCCTTTGAAAGATAACATTCGGAAGTTTCTTACACAATAAAGAATAATCACTTTTAGTGCTAATGAAATAGAGTAATAGGCCTATAGGGCTGAACTTGAGTTGAACTTGAACTTGTGTACAACAATTTCTGTAGTGGTTGTGTAACGGATATGTACCGCGATAGTGTGACCAGAGATGTGGCTGGCTCGGTAGCGGTACATGGAAGTAAAACTCACTCCCCAGAGGCATCCAAACTGAGCGCTTAGAGAGGAATTCCTCTCTTGGCGCAGCGGTTTGTGTTGCTTCCCCCCATGCGGACGCCCAGGGTTCGACTCCCACTCAAGGCATGGTTGAAATAGTGGCAGGTTCAGTGTTGGACCGGCTACAGTGGTGCCGTGACCCGGATGCCTTGGGTGGTGTGAGTTTAGGGGGGGTGAGTGTAACGGATATGTACCGCGATAGTGTGACCAGAGATGTGGCTGGCTCGGTAGCGGTACATGGAAGTAAAACTCACTCCCCAGTGGCATCCAAACTGAGCGCTTAGAGAGGAATTTGGGTTTGTGCTGCTTCCCCCCGTGCGGACGCCCGGGGTTCGACTCCCACTCAAGGCATGGTCGAAATAGTGGCAGGTTCAGTGTTGGACCGGCTACAGTTGCAATATTAAAAAAGATATATATAAAAAAATAGGTATAAGCTGTAAAACACAGAATCCATAGCCTAAAGTCTTATGTAGTACAGGTCAAAATTTGATAAAAATCCATTCAGAAATTAACCGTGTGCCAAGAAAAAAGCTCTCCAGTATTCCATTTCCTCATTGACGGCCATGCATTCGGATTCTTTTTCACTTCTGGTTTTCGCTCGTCACCTAACAAAATCCGTTCAGCGGTTCTTGAGTTACATGCCGATATGTGAGGCGTGCACTAAAAGTCTTTACATACTTTTTATTTTTCGAATACCACTCCCGACTCCCGAGGCTCTACCTCCGTCAATCATTTGGCGATCTCGAAGGTTATTGGACAGGGTTGTAACCAATGAGTCTGGCTTTCGAATGATCGGTTGCCTCTCCATGATACTTGATAGGAGCGGTCATTGAGGTAGGATGACAGCCATGCCAGCGTAGAACCTACAACTCCCATTCTTGCAAGGGATGTGAGGAGGATCTGGTGTTTGATTGTGTCGAAAGCCACTGACAAGCCCAGGAGAATCAGGACAGAGGAGAGGCTGTTTGCGCTTGCTAAGTGATGACCCTCTGTGTGTTATGGTTTCGTGTTGATGGAGGACCCAAACGCAAAACAGAGACGAGGAGAGGTAGATTCTCGAATATGGGCACTGCTCCTTTAATTCAAGTTACTTGGTAAATGAAAAGCAAGGTGAGAGAGTAAGTTTCCAAAAACATACAAAACAATAACACGTCACACGACGGTGCTGCAAAATACTCGCAGGAGAGACACTTCAAATAAAGCAAGCCAAAAACAAACACTAAACTGAGAAACTAGAAAACAAACTAAAACAAAAATACAGCAAAGCTGGAAAGGCACACAGTGCAAAAACTTTACCAGCCGAGAAAACAGGATACACAGGGAGCTTCACGATAAACAAGAACTCTATTCCGCAAACGGCAGGAATAGACCACAGGGAGAACAAAAGACAGAGCAAGGCAGGAAACGAAATGACGCCACAGGGAATACAAGGAACTCACAGGTATATATACAGAGGCTGATTAATAACGAGAGACGGCTGGGGAACAGACACTAAGGACTAACAAGGATATCAAGACACAAACCGGGACACTGGACTAGACTAGAAACAACAGACTGAATCAAAAATACAAACACTGAGACAACACTAGACAGATCATAATTACAACACAGAAAACAGATACACAGATAGCAGATTAGTCATGATATTCAGGAGATCAAAGACTACAGAAAAACAGAGATGCACGAACTGAAGTAGGCCACCGGATGGCAGTATAGCACTGTCTAAGAACTTGACACGACTGTTCATGTGTGGAGGAAGTCCACGGAAGAGTATGTGCAAAGGTGGGGGCAGTTGAGGAGTACAGACAGGAGCGGAGGGTCCTAGAACAGGTGGACCCTTACACTGTGACTGCTATGAGGGTCATCTCTGGAGTGACCCGTCTTGAAGCCTGACTCATTTGGGTCCATGAGGTCATTCTGTAATAGATACACAGTGAGCTACTTGGATATGGCACGTTCAAGTAATTTAGAGAAAAAAGAGTGAGGAGATAGTTATCTATGATAATGGGGTTCAGGGTTGGTTTTCTGATAAGCAGTGTGACTCTGACATGTTTTAGATAGGTGGGAACCACCCCAAGGTTGAGGGAAGAGTTGATGGTTGCAGTCAGGATGTCTGGGAGGGAGGACATAGTGGCATGCAGTTTGTGGAGGTTCTTACCTGATGCCTCAATCTTATAGTGGAAGCAAGACGCTTTGGCAGTAGTAATGGTTTTGGAACTTTTGGATAATGCTGATGTCACCAGTGATGTCACTTGTTTTTGTAATTCCTCTCTGCAGCTCTCAGTCTCTGTCTTTCTCCTCTAATTTTATCCGTCAGCCATGGTCTGGTTGGGAAACAGCTCAAAGGCTTCTTGGCGAGGGGACAGAACTTGTCGAAGGAGGTTGAGAGGGCCGAAAGGAGGGTAGAGGTTGCTGTATATTAGGCGAGAGCAGAGAAAGTATGTTGGAGTTGGAGTGGATGGCTTGGGGTTGAGCATAAGGATTAGTGAGAAGGATACACAGGAGTGGTCTGGAGAGGAGTTACTGTGGTGTTAATTATGACAGAGTCATAGGAGAATATTAGGTCCATGGATCTGCTGGCCTGGTGGGTGGGAGGCATGACAGTGGGAGTCAGTTCGAAGGATTGTAGGAGAGACCACTGTGGGGCAGACTGGGATGGGCCTGGTAGGTAGAAGTCAGCCATTAGCATCAGGGGGGGTGCTGTATTTTGGGAAGGAGCTTAGAAGCATGTCCAGCTCATCTGGTGTTGAATGCAGTGGCATCCTTTCAGTAAAAGGCAAGGTATGGCGAGGAAGGGGGGGGGGGATTTTCTTTGTCAAATCAGTTGTGCAATAGTCACTTTTGGTGAGTTGTTTCTAATACAATTCAGCTATATGACATTTAGGTATGACACAGGACTACACAAGCATTTTTAGTATAGAAATGTGTCAACAGACTAAAGCATTGATTGATTGATTGATTGAAAAGTTTATTAACAGATTGCAGAATGGGTACAGTACAGTACAGCTCAATACATACAATTGTTAAGAGGATGCAGACCTGAGAAAGACTTTCGTCTTGTTTCCATCAGGGTCCCCCATTTTCAATTCATCATATGACACACATGACATACAGATAGACAGTACTGCTACATCTATACATTTATGACATACCAGATTTTTAAATACAGTACTGTTTGTGATACTAAAAAAATCCAGAAGAAGAGTATATACATTTGACATAGAAACTGTGCATTGGGGGAGGTTGGGTAGGTGGGGTGGGGCTGTACATTGGAGGTGGGGGGGGGGGGTTGGGTAGGGGGGGGGACACTGTACATTGGAATACTGACATACATTTGACATGGAAACTGTACATTGGAGGAGGTTGGGTAGGTGGGGTGGGGTTGGGTGGGGCTGTACATTGGAATACTGACAAAGCCATGCTTGGTCTTTATTGTACAACTGGGTTAGGACATTTGTAGGGGCCAGTTTTGAATTGCAGTCTCCCGTAGGTGTTCTTTGAGAGTGTTTTTGAAGGTGGGTAGTGATTTACATTCCTTTACAGCTTTGGGTAGGGCGTTCCACATTTTTGTGGCATAATTGCGAAACGTGTTTAGTCCCTTGTTTGAGCCGAATCTGGGTTTTACATGATTTGTGGAGCTCCCTCTGGTGTTGTGATCGTGGTATTCACTGACTTTTGGGAAGTATTTTGACATGTACATGGGTACCTTGGTCGTGTAGTGTATCTTGTAGACCAGGCCCATTGCAAGTTGCTGTACTCTGTTGTCTACTGTTTGCCATCCTAGGTTGGCAAAGTGTGCAGGGGTGAGGTGGGTTCTAGGAGTCAGGTCAAGCAGTAGTCTGACTAGTTTGTTTTGAGATGTTTGTAATTTGGTTTTTAGTGCCTTTGAGGTGCTTTGGTACCATGAGGTGCAAGCATAGTCGTAGTACCCTTGAATGAGTGCTCCTGCCAGAGTCTTCAGGGTATTCTTGTTTACCAGGGAGGAGATCCGGTACAAGAATCGAGTTCGTTGATTGACTTTTTTTATTACATTGGATGCCATTTTGTCACAGGAAAGATTAGCCTCTAGGATGGAACCCAGGTAGGTAATTTCATCTTTCCTTGTGACAATATTGTCACCCACTGTAACTGAGAAGCCGTCTGTTTTGCTGAGTTTGTTATTTGAACCGAAGAGAATGGACTCTGTTTTGCCCATGTGTAATGATAGTTTGTTGTCGGCGAGCCATATGCAGATTTTGCCTAGTTCCGAGCTGAGGGTTTTTTCAACCTGTAACTTGTTCTTGTCAGAGACCAGCAGGGCTGAGTCGTCCGCAAACAGGAACAAGTTGCAGTCACAAGCTGACGACATGTCATTTGCATAAATTAGGAACAGTAGTGGTCCTAGTATGCTTCCTTGTGGAACACCACAGTTCACTGTGAGGGGGGGGGATAGGGTACCGTTTACCTCCACCATCTGTTCTCTCCCCTCCAGGTAGGATTGTATCCAGCTCACTGATAAACTATCAAAACCAATTGCTTTTAGCTTGTCAATCAGAATGGTGTGATTGACAGTGTCGAAGGCCTTTTGTAGGTCTAGCATGACCATGCCGCAGTATTTGCCCGCGTCCACCTCTTGCTTGATGTGGTCGTTCAAATAGAGAAGGCATGTGTCAGTGGAGTGGGATGTTCTGAAGCCAGATTGGAATTTGTAGATTAGATTTTTATCCGTAAGGTATTTTTCGACCTGTTCGTATACTATTTTTTCCATGACTTTCGAGATGGATGTAAGGATAGAAACAGGGCGGTAGTTGCCTGGGTCTAATTTGCTGCCCTTTTTGTGCAGGGGTGTTACTCTCGCTATTTTGAAGTCCTTGGGGACGTGTCCCTGTTTTATGGAGAGGTTTATTATGTGTGTGATGACTGGGGTGATGGCGGCTGCTGAGTCTCTGAGGAATTTGGAGGGGATGTTGTCATGGCCAGTGGCCTTGTTCGGTTGGAGGGCGCTCAGTTTATTGAGTACCTCATCTGTAGTTACCATTTCCAGTTTGAAATCGTCTTTGTGGACGCCTAGGTTCTTGTAGTATGCTACTATGTGTTCTACCCCATACTGCCCTGAGTGGGAGGGTAGTTTGTTTACCAGTGTTGTGGCTATGTTTGTGAAGAAAGTGTTTAAGTAATTGGCTACATCCAGTTTGTCTGTGATGAGCGTGTTGTCCGTCTTTATGTTTATGTTTGAGAACCTGGTTTTAAGTTTTTTACTGCAGCCTAGTTGATTCTAGGGAACCACAATATTTTGCATACGAATTATGCAGAAGGTAATATCATAACTGTCTATTACTTTTCTTGCAATTGAGCCAATTTTCCTTAGGTACGGTTTTGAGGTGTGTTCAACAGAATGTAGTATCAAAAACACATTCACAAAAAGTATGGGTTACTGAATGCTGAACTGCACTATTATAATCACTAAGCCAGACCTTACCTGTATCACTTGTCTCTGCTGCCCTTTGATAAAAAAAGATTCCCTATGTCCATTTTCCTTTTTTTTGGGCATATTTCAGTTAGTCACAGTAAAAGTCACCTAGTAAAAGTGAGATAATTGACAATATCAAAACATGCTAGGGCTGTACCGAATAATTCGAAGCTTTGTTCATAATGTTGACATTCGAATTCTAAATCAACATAAAAAATTGTATTTTTTTTTTTTTTTTTTTACATTTTTATTTGCCATACCAAATGGACGCCCCTGGTTGAATGGAGAGCGATAGAGAATAAGAATGGTGAGATTGAATGGAGGAGAGACAGATATGACTTGATATTCAAGGGAGGAGAGGGTGAGATCAGGTATTGATATCATACTTGTAGTCCCAGAGGGAGAGATCAGAAGGGGGTAGATGTAAGTAGTAAGAGAAAAGGTAAGGTTTTCAGAAGAGAAAGAACAATTACACCAAGAAAAGTAAGTAATTGAATAAGTACAGATCTACTTAGCGGCCTGTAGGGTGATCTCTCAGGTTAGGTCATCCACTTCAATCTTGATGTAATCTCGAAAGATCATTGAGAGCAAGCTCTCATTTACAATGACGTTGAGAAATACAGCACATAATAAATACAAAAACAGTGTAGAAACAAACAAGTAAATAAATTAAACATTTAAAATAAATAAAAACAGATTGCAGACTGGTGGTGAAATGGTTGGCTATTATACATTTAAACTGCCAATGGATACCAATGGATTGAGTTATAAAGTGCATTGCAAAATGTTGTGTCGGGAGCACAGAAGCTAAACAAGGTGTAAGCCAATCACCAGAGCATAAGGTGCAGAGTTCCAATCCAGCAATGAAGTTCTATAAAGTGTAAGATCATCAATGATGGCCTTATACAGAAACATATGACAATGCAAGTCTCTCTGCCAGAGAGGACCACCCAACCGTATCATAGGATACAATGATGGGTACCATAACTGTCACCGGTGATACATATAAGGGCAGAATGATATACAGAGTCCAAAGGCTTTAGAGTGGAATCATCAGCATGTCTATACAGGGTCGGACTGGGGAAATAATTCATACCGGGAGATATAGCGCGAAATATAGCCCCAGTCAGGCCACTTTTTAAGCGGGGGGTCTGGGGGTCCCCCACCAGGACATTTTTTGTTACAAAGACTTAATTTCCTGCATTCTGGTGAATTTTAGTGCATGTGAATCACAAACTAATGAGCCAACAATTGCTTAGTACAATGTACTGTTATGGACCTCAAATAAAACTGTTGTGGCACTAGCAATGCTACTCTCTCCACCTTCAAAAAGAAAAAAGCAAGAGCACAACATATTTTTCTATTTACTATTATAATACAGTTAACCACTCTCTCCTGTAAGGGCCTTTCTTTTTCTTTGTTTTATCCCTCTCTCCTCCACCCTTTCTCTTTCTTCCACTGTCCATCTTGACATCAACGTTAATTGACTTTCGCTCTACTGTATCTCTCCAGAGTCCCTCACTACCTGGCTCATTGCCTGGCTGTTATTCTGCATCTGAGTGCCGTCTGCCATTCCATTCGCCGCCTCCGCTGTCAATCAGTTGTATCGCCTGGTCCCGCCTCCACCAATCACAAGCGGCAGCACGGCTCCATTGTGTGTGTGTGATCCGCCGGCCCATGAGAGAGAGAGTCAGATAGTGTGGCAGACAGTTAAATCCTGGTTGTTCCCCACCCATCTAGGTTATCTAACTATCGCGCCGCGCCGCCGCCACAACTAGAAACAATCGCCTGGCAAAAAAAATAAAAAAAATAATAATAATAAAAAAAATATTTTTTAATTTTTTTTTATATATAATTATTTTTTTTTTAATCTGTGCAGGCCAGGCCACCGGGAAAACTCCCGGTGCTCCCGATGGCCAGTCCGGGCCTGTGTCTATACATCACATCTACATAATGACATGACCATTACTGTGTATTTTTTGATGCTCTGTTAAATACACCCAACAACAACAAATTTAAAATGATTTACCTTTCAAAAGAGGTATTTAGATGCCATAGCAGAAATTAAGTTATCTGAGGTTAATGAAAGAAAGGTCTTTGTGAAAAAATCCAAAGATAATACGATATCGGGGATGTCACACATGTAGTGGATGTCGTTTAACAGATCCATTAAAAAAGCTTGAGATTGCGTTTTCTTTAGCCGTGAGTTTCTGATACATGCTGTAGGCCAGTGATCGCTGATTCCCAACTCAAATACTCCACAAGCAGAAATCACATATCCTTTGTATCAATTATATAAATTAGAGTAGACTTCAGGTTTAGCCTGGTGGGTGCAGTAACAAGCTGGGATAAATGTATAAATCTCCTCTTAAGCCCTAGCCATATTTTCCGAGAATTCGCCTAAAAGTATACCCAAGTAAATGGAAAATTGCTCCACTTCTACAAGGTCCATTTGCATGTTCTTGGTATCTAGGGACATCTATGGACCTCAGGGAATGTATGGGACTGTTACTATGCTTGAGTAAATTGTAATGAACCAAAGGAGAATATAAATTGTTATTATTATTAGTTTTTTTCTCCATCTTTGACGGTGAATAACACCATGCTATCATTGACCAAAAGTGAAAAAATTGCCACTAATTCTCATTTAGCACCTTCTTGAGATCAAGTGTACTAAGCAAATGAACAAAGGGCATATGCTTTACAGTGTTTTTTTGTAGATACAGTACTGAAGTTTGCCATCCAGACACATGCAATTTGAAATATGAATATAGAATATCAGGCCTATAAATTACATTATTATGACCAAGTCATATATCTTTGGATCGGGCCAAATCTCCTCTTTCCAATGGCAGAGTTAAATCTGGATTTAGTACGAGATGGTACTAGGGCAGCAAAGACCGTGAATGAAATCTACTGTAAGCACAGTTACTTTTGTATAATGTCCATAGCTCCGGATTGCAACACGTTTTTTTCTAGACGTTCACAGAAAAGTAAAGAAACAATATATGTTGTATTTTATGGCAATAACATTGAGGTTTGTTCGACTTGTGAGATATACTAATAATAATAATAATAATAATAATAATAATAATAATAATAATAATAATAATAATAATAATAATAATAATAATAATAATAATAATAATAATAATAATAATAATAATAATAATAATAATAATAATAATAATAATAATAATAATAATAATAATAATAATAATAATAATAATAATAATAATAATAATAATAATAATAATAATAATAATAATAATAATAATAATAATAATAATAATAATAATAATAATAATTATTATAATAATAATAATAATAATAATAATAATAATAATAATAATAATAATAATAATAATAATAATAATAATAATAATAATAATAATAATAATAATAATAATAATAATAATAATAATAATAATAATAATAATAATAATAATACACTTTATTTGTATAGCACCTTTCATACAGAAACTGCAGCTCAAAGTGCTTCACAACAGAAAAAAGATAGGCATAAAATGAGCACATAAAGTGCAGACATATAAAATCCACCTTGTTTATGGTTTGATTCATTTTTATATAGACAATAATAAAAAGAGTAAGATAAAATAGACAGAGTAAAATAGTGCAGTGCAGTACAATACAATTGTAGAATAGAATAGATTAAAAAATATATATATTTTACAGTGCAATAAAATTATTCTGGATTACTGTTCAACAGTTCAAAGTCGTCTTTACCTTCGCTGTTTGGTATCCATAGTTTAAAACTTGACAGTCTTTCCTCCTGTTTTATACCCACTTTGACCCTTTGAACCTCCCACACAGAGCAAACCTCCCTCTCTTGTTTGATACCCACACAGTTTAATACCTGACCGTTTTGAACCTGTAATAAAAAGCAATAGACAGAGTAAAATAATACAGTGCAATAAAATAGTGTAACATTTTGCAATAGAATGGACAGAGTAAAATAGTGCTACAGTACAATCAACAGCGGAGTGTATTAGAAGGCTATGGTGAAGATGTACGTTTTTATCTTATTTTTTAAAATATTAAGAGATCTAGCTTCCCTAATGTCCATAGGTAGTGTGTTCCATAACTTTGGTGCATAGTAACTCTGCTAATTTATCAATGGAGTTGATGTCAGCAGAAGGTGGTCTATAAACTCCAATCACAATCAGTGAGTTATTTGGCCCTACATTAATGTTAAGCACAATGATTTCAAAACATTTTGGGAGAGACATGATTTCACATAGACTTCCACTACACCTCCCCTTCCACTTCTGTCTACTTTTTCCAAGTGGTACCTTTCCTAACTCTAGTACATGTTGCTAGTAGCAAACTGTGTAATTTAGGGTGGATCTGGAGGGCAGGCATATGTAATACAATTCTCCATTGCTTTAAGTAGTCTAAATACATAATAAAGTAATCTTCTAATCCCGCTCCTACAGTATATCTATCATTCTATTGTTCTAGTGGGTGTGAAAGTTACCTTCAAAACCCTTGCTCACAACTCATTTGGGGTCTAGACTTGTAGTTTTAAAAAGTGTTTTTAATGAGATGTCTGCCCACAGATATATGCGAGCGGAGCCAGGTGCTTGTGGATTTATATCTTTTAATTGTTTGACTTGCTAAGTGAGGATGAAAAGTTCAAGGGTAAGTCATTTTAAAACATTTCGATGGATCACATAAGCAAGGAGGATACTGTGAGTAATGAGTGTGTGTGTGTGTGTGTGTGTGTGTGTGTGTGTGTGTGTGTGTGTGTGTGTGTGTGTGTGTGTGTGTGTGTGTGTGTGTGTGTGTGTGTGTGTGTGTGTGTGTGTGTGTGTGTGTGTGTGTGTGTGTGTGTGTGTGTGTGTGTGTGTGTGTGTGTGTGTGTGTGTGGAGATACATTTCAGATTACAAACCAGTTGACTAGGAGCGGCTTGTCCAATTTATGAAAAATGCACCATACCCGGCGGCCGGGTGGCACAGTGGGCAAGGCGCTCGCCACTAGGGATGCCCCGATCACGTTTTTTATCACTGATCGTCTTGAGCCATATCGGCCGATACCAATCCGATATCGATAATTTTTTATTAAAAATAAATAAAAAATTATTTTATATAAATAATTTTTTTTTAATAAATTATATATATTATATAATTATACTTGTAGTTGTATTATCTGCGAGACATCGCCACCACGCAACAAGTCAAAATGCTCGCTATCTCCACTGTCTGTGTGTATACTCTGCTTTGATCAAATCACATTCAGCATGCCCTCAGCAGGGTATATCTGCGGCTCTGCAGATATACCCTACTCCCTCAGCTAGCCCCGTTTGTGACTGCGATGCAAGCCGGGGCTCGAATACGCATCGAATCAATGTTATAAGACATTGATATCAAGAGCTATCTGCAGCTACTGCTAGCCGGCTAGATAACGTTAAGACAACGCCTCAGTGAACTATTTAGTTTACTGGACATTCCATATAGAGCTAACGTGAGCTAACGTTGGCTAACAAGTCAACGGAGGTAACTTATCATGCACTCGACTATTGCTGGAGCATTTGTTGATATCAGCAGCTATCAGTAGCTAGCCAGCTAGATAACGTTAGACAATGCCTCATATTAAAACTAAATTAAACTAAAAGTGAATAGTTGACTGGGTCATTTTGTAACGGTAGCTAACGTTAGCTCACGGAGGTCCCACTAGACTAGACTAGACCCGTGTTTACACGGGTACGGGAGGGGCAGGAGGAGGAGGGGCCTGCAGGCAGCTCTGTGTGTCTGAGAGAGAGAGCGAGTGAGATCTCCGCTAAGAATTGGATCATGTACATCACAAAATAAAGCATTGTCACCGATCACCGATCTCATATTTATACTGAATATCGGCCGATACTGATCGCTGGCCGATCGATCGGGGCATCCCTACTCGCCACCAACGCAGGAGATACTGGTATCGAGCCCAGCTCTCTGCGTTGCTTCCGGTGTGGCCGGCCGTCGTACTAACACAATTGGCAGTGTTAGAGGGTGGGAAAGCCGGTGGGTGGGTCCTGGTCGTTGTAAAACAGCGACTCCTACAGTTCAGCCGGGGCGCCTGCTCAGCGAGGAAAGGATCTAAGGGGGGTAGTGTGATCCTTGCACACGTTACACCCTCTCAGTGACAGTCCGCGCTGCCAGGTGAAAAGAAGCGGTTGATTGGCTACACATGTGTCGGAGGAAGCATGTGATAGCCTCCACTCTCCCAGACCGACTGTAGGGGGTAGAGTGCGCAGCGACCAGGAAGGGGATTGGGAATTGGCATAACGACTAACATTGGGATGGGAGAAAAACAGAGGAAAAAGGAGGGGGAAAAAGATAAAAAATAAAAAATAAATATAAAAATGCACCATCCCCAATTTGGAAAAAAGCCAAAATATTTTCGAGTGGTTAATGATAGGCTTAGGTTAGGGGCTAGGGAATTCATCTAAATCAATGAAATATCCTGAAAAATACCCTACGTAAACATGTGTGTGAGTGAGTGTGTATGTATACTGCTTATGTATGAAAAATGCATAGAAAGTAGAGACAAGAGAGTATGTGTAGCCGGCTAGCCCTACCTGAAGCCTAGTAAATACAGTGAGATAAGATACGATATTCCTTTATTGATCGCCTTGGGGAAATTCACATAAGCACAATACCTCCTTTAGGCTGATGCCTAGTAACTGATTTACCTATTATGTTAGTAAAGGTGCTGTGTCATGGATAAGACTGGTGCTATGTATTGCCTATAACATAAAGATTCACTATATATCTAGTGTTTACAAACATTTGAGGCACATGAAAAAATTAGGCACATGGCATTGTAAACTCAATAATTGTGTTACACCATGTAATCCTGTGGTGGAATCTATTCGTATTAATCTTACTTACCAGACAATAAATAAATAAATAAATAAATAAATAAATAAATAAATAAATAAATAAATAAATAAATAAATAAATAAATAAATAAATAAATAAATAAATAAATAAATAAATAAATAAATAAATAAATAAATAAATAAATAAATAAATAAATAAATAAATAAATAAATAAATAAATAAATAAATAAATAAATAAATAAATAAATAAATAAATAAATAAATAAATAAATAAATAAATAAATAAATAAATAAATAAATAAATAAATAAATAAATAAATAAATAAATAAATAAATAAATAAATAAATAAATAAATAAATAAATAAATAAATAAATAAATAAATAAATAAATAAATAAATAAATAAATAAATAGATAGATAGATAAATAAATAAATAAATAAATAAATAAATAAATAAATAAATAAATAAATAAATAAATAAATAAATAAATAAATAAATAAATAAATAAATAAATAAATAAATAAATAAATAAATAAATAAATAAATAAATAAATAAATAAATAAATAAATAAATAAATAAATAAATAAATAAATAGATAAATAAATAAATAAATAAATAGATAAATAAATAAATAAATAAATAAATAAATATATATATATATATATATATATATATATATATATATATATATATAAATATATAATATTATAATCAAGTAGCTGTGCTTGGTGTGTGATCGCATCTTGCGAGTTAGAGCAAATATGAGCAAAATCATGAGTACATAAGGCAATCGTATGGCACTTTATGCGGCCCGGCACGTATGCGCAAGCAAACTGGGGACGCTGTTGCGTCTAGTGCTCCTTCAGCCAGTGAGATGTTGTGGAAATGTGTGTCAAGCCGTTCTGAAGAGCACTCTGCTGTACAGCCGGCTTGTTGAAACTAGCGAGTCTGAACCGCGGGTCAACAGGTAATCAGCTGATTGGGTTTTAGAACAATGATGTAAGGACGTAACGATGATGTCTGCACATGTACAGGAGCGCTCGTACACCCACACACACAAACATAGACACACACACAAACACAATATCTCTCTCTCTCTCACTCTCTCACTCACACAAAGATGCACACATCCTCTTTCTCTCTCTCACACACACACACACACACACACATTCTGTCTCTCTCATGTACACACATTTGTTGCACCATATGAATACAAAATACCTCATCTATACTGTTGACTGGATCCACAGTGGAATTAATTGAAGCTCTCGGGGGTGAAATAACGAGAGCAGGCCAAGAGGACCGAAGCCCTGCTTGTGTGAGGTCTCTCTCCCTCTCTGGGCAGTCTGCTTTACCAGCATTTAGCAGTCACAGGTCTGTGTGAGGTCTCTCTCCCTCTCTGGGCAGTCTGCTTTACCAGCGTTTAGCAGTCACAGGTCTGTGTGAGGTCTCTCTCCCTCTCTGGGCAGTCTGCTTTACCAGCGTTTAGCAGTCACAGGTCTGTGTGAGGTCTCTCTCCCTCTCTGGGCAGTCTGCTTTACCAGCGTTTAGCAGTCACAGGTCTGTGTGAGGTCTCTCTCCCTCTCTGGGCAGTCTGCTTTACCAGCGTTTAGCAGTCACAGGTCTGTGTGAGGTCTCTCTCCCTCTCTGGGCAGTCTGCTTTACCAGCGTTTAGCAGTCACATGTCTGTGTGAGGTCTCTCTCCCTCTCTGGGCAGTCTGCTTTACCAGCGTTTAGCAGTCACAGGTCTGTGTGAGGTCTCTCTCCCTCTCTGGGCAGTCTGCTTTACCAGCGTTTAGCAGTCACAGGTCTGTGTGAGGTCTCTCTCCCTCTCTGGGCAATCTGCTTTACCAGCGTTTAGCAGTCACAGGTCTGTGTGAGGTCTCTCTCCCTCTCTGGGCAGTCTGCTTTACCAGCGTTTAGCAGTCACAGGTCTGTGTGAGGTCTCTCTCCCTCTCTGGGCAGTCTGCTTTACCAGCGTTTAGCAGTCACAGGTCTGTGTGAGGTCTCTCTCCCTCTCAGCAGTCTGCAATCCATATCAAACACTTTATTAGCGGCTGGGTGGCGCAGCGGACATTGCGCTCGTATCGTATCTTCTCTGATACTCTGTACTCTCGTTGTTGTTTCAAACCAGATGTAGTATTCTTGTTAAGAACGGAGTCCAAACATTCGCTCAAAGTCTTCTTGACTGGATATTTATTGACCACAAAATCAATCAATAGTTGCTCTCAAAAACACTTGATGTATCTCAAAAACAATTGCTGTATACAACAGTTCAAGTTCTGAACGGCATCCACACTAGTCTAACAAAAATGTCCACTGGTATTATCAACACTGTCTTCCGTGATCTCTGTTTAACAACGTGGATATGAAATTGTTCTTCATCGATGAGGTCTTGTCCAAGTCTTCGTCGCCTTTCTCATTGATCTGATCTCCCAGTGTCTCGTGGCCCTGTATTTATAATGAAATAATGGGTCCGCCTAGTGACCTCATGTTCAAATCGACCTCACTACCCAGACCCAATCGGCGTTGAGCTTTAGGGAGATTCAAACGCACAATGACGATTGAACCTACCCCTTTTCCCAACATCTGCCTTGATCCATATTTTGTAATTTAGGTCCAAATCCACTTGAATTAATCTTTGGTTTATTCCAATATACAAATATTATTCTTGGTCTACTTCTACAGAACATCACAGTGCGATTTAAAATCTTTTTCTCATATTTGTACCCAATTCTATTAAAGTCCTTTGTTCTGACTTGTTCAATTGACTTTAGTTCTTCCTAAAAAACAGGTTTACTTTCAAACAGTGGTTTCATAGTTATCTACAAAAACTATATCTATAAACATACATTTTAAAACATTTTCCATCACAGAATTAGCAATTTAGTAAAGTCACTTGATCTTCCTTATATAAACGTTTCTAAACCAGATTTACTTTTTAACACATAATACTTTGAAGATGTATTGCTTTAAGTTACTTCTTTAAAATACTTTATTTAATCAGAACCTCAAACTATATGTTATTTTTGTATGTCACAAAACAGCTATACCATTTGTGCCTAGGAGCCACAGATTAACCTCACATACTGACATGAAATTTTACATTAACATGATCAAACCGGTTCTATTGTTCCAGGGTCCTTGAAGCTCCTGTAAGTGTGAACTTAAACAAAGCGATTCAATAGCCTACTGTGTTCCCAAGCCTGTTGCTAGTTGACCAAACTCTTATAATTTCCATATCATTGTCCTCTCAGGCGCAGCTGGTTTGCATGTAAATGTGATGCTTTACAGTAGCTACCCACAAACAGCCGGTCACCTGTAATGTTTCTCTGGCCAACTTTACTTGGGGATTCAATTCAAAGATCTCAATTTTAGATTCCAAAAATGGAACTTCATCTTTGATTTATACACCCAAGTATAATTAGTCAGATAATTATACAACACTCGTCACCAACGCATGAGACACCGGTATCGAATCCCGCTGTCGGCGTTGCCTCCGGCTTGGGCCGGCCGTCATACTAACTCAATTGGCAGAGTTAGCGGGTGGAAGTCAATGGGTGGTAATCTGGACGTTGTAAACAGCAACTCCTACAGGTTGGTTGGGGCACCTGCACAGCAGAGACAGGAAAATGGCGGGGGCAGTGTGAGCCTCCTACACGTTACTCCTCACTAAATGAGAGTCCGCGCTAGCAGGTGAAAAGATGCGACTGGCTGCCTACACATGTATCGGAGGGGACATGCGATGAGCTTCTATCCTCCCTACAACCGGCCAGTGGGGGGCACATGCAAGCAACGATCAAGACAGGGGAGGGGAGAATTGGCACGGCTAAATTGGAATGGGAGAAAAATAGAAAAAGAGGAGAAAAAGTGGATACAAAAAAAAACACCTTATTGAATATATTTAAATGGTCTTGCTTTTTACTAGCCCATTGTATTCTCTCAACTAAAATGTAGTTTGATGTTATCACGTGGCTGAGCAGGTACACGTTGTTGAGAATTAGTAGATCAGTCAACAGTGTTCGCAGGCCAGTCCATACTGTAAAACAGGTAAACACTTTTTGAGTGACAGGTATGTGATTTCTAAAGTACTGGTTTAATTGATTTAATCTCAAGTTTCTTTAAAGGGGAACTATCTTATAAATGGCCTTTTTGGGTGTTTAGCATTGTTTCCTAGCTATGTGAACTTATATTAATATGATCTATGTCTCAAAATTCTCATATTGGCGCATTCTTCCAATTCTCCTCTCACAATATTCACCCTCACTGAACTGAGTCATTTGAAAATGTGATGATTTGTGATGTCAGAGAGACACCGCTGCATGTTAATGTTGAGATACAAGATGAGCTGCACACAGTGGCTGGACCTGGACCTGGAGCCCAGGCTCAAAACAGCTCGAGATCTTGAGGTAGAAAAATGCTGTTTTTGAGGACTTGATTAGAAATACAAAACAATGAATAAAAATATATATATATTACAGAGGTGTTCCATAGACTCACAGGAATTGTGTAAAAGTGCCCAAATAGTGAAAGAAATAGTAAAATAGTTCCCCTTTAATAGTTGTCATAGTAAAATACAGAATATTTTTCCATGAAATGCTTTTTTATTTTATTTTTTGGCATTGCTAATGAATGCTAACTGCAGGCTAATACCCATTTCAAAGACTTTGTGCCATTTGACTGCAGGGCAATAATTCACACAGAGTTATCATATTTTATTTGAAGGACGGACGAAGGCGTACGATGTGGCAGAAATATGGGATATTGGAAAATGTGGGATATACAGTATGGGTAAATATCATTGCCTTGAGCCAGACCGGCTCACTGCTCTGAACTTGTTTAGAGTTGTTGAAGTGTTGTTTGCAAGAGACTGAAAAGGCGGGAGGGGAAAACAAACTTGAGTGTATCGAGTAGTGACAGGTATGTTGTTGTGGACTACATTAACAATAATCTGATTACAAGAAAAATGCAAAGTGTCATTGGAACTACTGGGATAAACATCATAACCAATTTAGAGATGACATGATGGATTACTCCAAAACACATTTGAAGTGAAACTAGGCTTAAAGGGTACGAGACATTCAAATCTGTCTAAACCTAATTGGTTGATGCTGGTTGAGGATTCAGAAATCATAACTCCCATAAACACAGCACATTGGCTATGGCTACCGTTTCATTATATTCTTCTGATGTTTGCCTACCAAGATGTTTAAAAATTTCTATTGACAAGCAAAACACAGGAAATGGTAAGTATGTCATGTGTGATTGTATGCCAGGTGGGAATTTATGGTTACAGGATTAAAATAATCTGATTATAAAAAAGAATGCTAATTGTAGTATACTCCATTGGAACTAAATTTTTTAAACACTATAATACTTATAATAATGTGCATTTAAAAAAAGTTATTCAGTTCATTCTTGCGCCTAGCTTTTGGCTTTAAACCCCTAAATGTGTTTCATTAATTCAGTAATTGGCACACTGATGAAGGCCGGATGGCTGAAAACGTTTTGTGCGTTATACAACTTGTGCATATTAAAAAAACAAAAAACGACTTTCCTCGAGTGCGGTCTCTACTCCATTTTTTGTAACTTAATTAATGTTGGACTACGCACCTGTCTGAGCGCAGTGGTTACCCTTTTTCTACTTATAATTTATTCAGTAGGCATGGAGGACAGTAGATCTTTTGGCTGATCTGGTGATGTGATTGGTGGTCTAATGGTTAGAACGTGGCTTGTGACCCAATGGTGAATCAAGTTAAAAAGAGAGAGAGAGAGGGAGTGATGAAGAGGGAGAGTGAGAGAGAGGGATAGGGAGAGATGGATAAATAAGTATTGAAGAGGGAGAGTGAGAGAGAGATTTGGACCGAGTGAGGGATGCAGAGAGAATGAACATCCAACAGAATGGACAGAGGTTAACTGAGAGAGAGAGCAGGGGAATAGTGACAAGGCCGTGTAAGGTCATCAATGAGAAAAAAATCTTTAGGTGTGTACTCATATGGTTTGTGTGTGTGTGTGTGTGTGTGTGTGTGTGTGTGTGTGTGTGTGTGTGTGTGTGTGTGTGTGTGTGTGTGTGTGTGTGTGTTTGGGGAGTAGTTGGGAGGTGGCTGCGACATTGATTGACTGGCTTGTTGATGAAATGCAATGTCCAATTCCACTCCAGCGAAGGTCATGCCACTGTCGTCCACACACACACACGCACGCACGCACGCACACACACACACACACACACACACACACACACACACACACACAAACACACACACACACACACACACACACACACACACACACACACACACACACACACACACACACACACACACACACACACACACACACACACACACACACATACACACACACACACACACACACACACACACACACACACACCTCAAGGGGATATATTGCTGCCCTCTATCTGACCTGTGGGTGTGGCCCTAGAGACACTGCCTAATGTGCATTTAAAAAAAGTGATTCAGTTCCTTCTTGCCCCTAGCTTTTGTGTGTTTAATTTATTTAGTAGGCATGGAGGACAGTAGATCTTTTGGCTGATCTGGTGATGTGATTGGTGGCTTGTGACCCAATGGTGAATCAAGTTAAAAAGCCTGAAAAGGGGACATTTAGATCATATACAATTATGCTGTTCTGTTTATGTTTGTTCACGCTGAGGGGTTGTGAATAGTTTTCCCTGTTCTTATGGACCATGGGGAAACACACACACACTCACTCACTCACTCACTCACTCACTCACTCACTCACTCACTCACTCACTCACTCACTCACTCACTCACTCACTCACTCACTCACTCACTCACTCACTCACTCACTCACTCACTCACACTCACACTCACTCACACTCACACTCACTCACACTCTCTCTCTCTCTCTCTCTCTCTCTCTCTCTCTCTCTCTCTCTCACACACACGCACGCGCACGCACACACACACACACACACACACACACACACACACACACACACACACACACACACACACACACACACACACACGAAAGGGAGCACTACAGAGTACAAGACTAGTCTCAGTAGTTTACAGACAGAGTAGACTAGACTAGTCTCAGTAGTTTACAGACAGAGTAGACTAGACTAGTCTCAGTAGTTTACAGACAGAGTAGACTAGACTAGTCTCAGTAGTTTACAGTGTTTAAGCTGTACCTCACACAGAGCTGTGACTGCTAAACGCTAAATAAGTGATCATTGGAAAATCATTGGTATTTTATTTGAA
Source organism: Notolepis coatsorum (assembly GCF_963971535.1). Classification (NCBI taxonomy): domain Eukaryota; kingdom Metazoa; phylum Chordata; class Actinopteri; order Aulopiformes; family Paralepididae; genus Notolepis; species Notolepis coatsorum. The sequence continues at coordinate 110,219,973 of NC_140172.1, read as the reverse complement.
AGGAGCTATAGATAACTTATTTTTTTATATTCATGAATTTATCATGAAAAAAAAGTCTTGCAGGTCCCAAATTAATGTTGTTGTTCACATGTAGCGTGGATGTTTCCCATCCCTACTTCCCATTTCCCCATGTGGAAGGCACGTGGTTGGATGAATGACGTGCCGGTGCTCTAGTGCGACATCTAGTGGCTGAACGGTATCTATGGTGCTTTTGAGTAAAATGTACGTTGTTAATCCTGGTAAGGAAGTTATTCCTCTGCGTTTGACCCTAACCCTCTAACTAACCACTCAGGAGCAGTGGGCAGCCACAGGCCCGGGGTACCAACTCTAGTTGTAATGCCAGTCAGTACCGTGGCCAAGTGCAGTGGTGGGGGACAGAGTGTACTTAGCGTGCATGTATTTTAGTGTGCGAGGAGGACAACCCATGTAGAGGAAAAGAGAGAATGGGAAACAGGAGAGAAACATGCAAATTCCACACAGAAAGACCCCCCTGTCTAGTGTGAACCCCAGACCTTCTCACTAGGGACGGCTAGCGCTGCTGCTAACCACCAGAGAGAGTGAGAGAGGGGACTAGAGAGAGAGAGAGAGAGAGGAAGAGAAAAGAGAGAGATGGAGAGAGATAGAGAGGGAGAGAGAGAGAGAGAGAGAGAGAGAGATAGGGGGGAGAGGGAGTGGGAGAGAAAAAGAGAGAGGGAGAGAAAGAGAGCGAGAGGAAGAGGTAGGAGGGCTTGACATGAGATATTTACATACAGCCTATATAGGAAACAAAAAACAATAACGCTTGGTTTACGATGTAAACCCCCACCCTGCATCTACCCTGCATTAATACATCAACACTTCACAAATCATTCATTTTACAGGCAACACAACAGTGCAGCAAACACATGTTAAAAGTGAGAATTCAAGTTGTAGGATTCATTCCAGGACATTATATAGATACCACCTCAGCAAAACACTGATCACTTTCTCTAATCACATTCACAAACAAACTGGTCCATGCCACAATCTAATAACACACACACACACACACACACACACACACACACACACACACACACACACACACACACACACACACACACACACACACACACACACACACACACACACACACACACACACACACACACACACACACACACACACACACACACACACACTCCTAACCACATTGTATTTGCCTGATGGCCATGAATCATAAACCTACATTACATTACAATCTATTGCAAAAATGTGGGATCATAATGGATGTAGGACTGAGGATTACCAGGACTTAAATTTCAACAGCCGCATGTAAATCTCCCCTTCAAGGCAGCTAGAGTATCCATTCTCTCTCCCCGGCACGTGTCGGGAAAACAATGATCATTGGTGGATCACAGATCAAATGTTGTTATGGGGGCGTCTAGAGAACCCAAGAGCAGAACACAGGTACAGGAGAATGAGGCGGTTTAGGAGGTTTAATGAAGGCAGGGAGTGGGGGAGAGACAAACGGGCAACGTGGGTGGTAAGGTCCAGGGGTGGGTGCAGGCCGGGGGGGATGCGGTGAAAAGGGATTAAGATGACGCAGGTTACAGAGCTCAGAAATAACCTGTGGCGAATATTCATGGAAGGCAAGGGAAGCCAAGCTTCCCCAAATTTCTTTTTAAATTAAAAGTAAAAACAAAAATAAAAAATATTTTTTAATTTTCTTTATAGTTTACAATAATAATAAAATCGTTATTTTTCATCTCTGTGTTATAATAATTGTCTCCCTCCTGGAGAAATTAACCGAACAAGCTAAACTGCGCCCACTCTCTCTAACACTGTCACTGTGGCCCATACTCACTGACTCTCACAGTCTGCCTGGAGGCTCACGAGATAAAGTTGGGAACGAGGTTAGGACGCTAGGCAGTTTTTTTGTTAGTTTATTCATCCTATTACCTCATTATTAGCCAATACGATTCGAGCTGGGTTGGGCTTAGCTCCTAAACCTTAACCTCAGCTTGGTTCTCTAGGTAAGGGAATATGCTAATTTCGCGTAGACCTGGCCCAATCAAATTACATTTAAAGCAAATGTGACCAAACGTCTTCGCCTCGAGGGCACTTTGGTATATGCAATGAAGCATATAGCACTTTATTAGCAACTTATTTTTCGCCGGCGGGACGTTTACTGAGGACCAGGACAGCACACCACTGTGGATATTATGATTTAACAAATCTATCTGTCCAGGAGGATCACCACATTGGCCAGGTAAGCAGCCTATATAGGCTAGCTTGGTTTCTAACTAACGTAACCAAGCTAGCTTGGTTTTAGCCCCTTTCATGACTGCGATGCAAGCCACTTATTCCTCCATAGTAGCCAGGTTAATTTGCACCACCAAGCAATGCTTAAAAGCTAGCGGTGGGTCCAAAATATATCAGATATCAATTTCAAAGGTACCCAGTGTTCCATTAGGGTTTCACACACACACATGCGGCTGGGTTTGAAAGCTTGCCGTTGCTAATAAACATTTAAAATCCTTTTTATAAACTGGTCAACACTGCTCAAAAACGAGAAGCATGCAGCTGCAGAGCTCTGAGGACCGCTCAGCAGCGCCACCCACCCAATGGCTGAATTGCCAATGGCTGAATTGGAGTATTGCACTGTGCGGGCACAGCTGTGAGATCCGTGGAGAGGATGTACATACTGTATGAGTAAATTAACTATACTTTTTTCTCACACAATATCTTGAATGAATGCGTTTATTTATTTCGAACATAAATTGAAAATAAATAATAATAAAAAACAAGTCATAAACAGATTAAAAAACAAACAAGCAGGAGTAGGATGAAGTGTAAACGTATGTATTCCTACCCCTTTGATTGATTGATTGATTGAAAACTTTATTAACGGATTGCAGAATGGGTACAATACAGTACGGCTCAATACACACAATTGTTAAGGGGATGCAGACCAGAGAAATACTTTTGTCTTGTTTACATCAGGGTTCCCCATTTTCAATTCATCATAACATATGACATACATGACATACAGATAGACAGTATTCAGTATACCTTCACACTCTATTATCTTATGCAACTCATATTCACTCCACAAACTGAAATATGCATACATTGTTGAATGAACAGCCTGTTTCTTGAAGTTAGACTCTCCTCTAAATTGTAACCCCCCTCTCTATAACAGAATTTTTGGATGTTACCCGGGAGTGAATTGTTTCGTGCTTTAAACATGATTTGTGCAGTCTTAAATTCAGCCAGGTCCCAGAGTTTCATGGCATGTGATTTAAAAAATAGTGTGTTTGTGTGTTCCAGATATCCTACCTTATTGATAATGAAAATCAAATTTATTTGTAAGGCCCGACAACACACGTTAATGTCCCCATTGGCCGGACACGTCTTCTTTAAAGCTTTACATCGTTATTGGCCGTCATGCGTTGAGCGCTAGACCTCGCTGTACAGCGTTATTGAGATCAATATACATTTTTTTCGCCATTCATAATTCATAATATATACACCCCCGACGCTGCAGCTGGACCCTATAGGTGACGGCAACGACGGCTCAATACCGCCGCCTGGTGGATGGTCTGGCGAGTTACACTCGCTTACAGGATATGGCTGATGTGCGTCGATTAAACTCATCCGGCCGTCAGATATCGTTGCATGACTCCTCACAGACACAATGTACATAATGGATCGCTTTCTAAACTTAATAATCTATATGATTTCGGCGCTTATTGCGACATACAAACCGGAAATGGACCTAGGCAATCGGCGTCGTATGCTTGGGATCTTTCACCGCCAGTCTCTTTGACCCACGGTAAGAGGAATATAACGTTATTTTCAACCCAATTGTGAGTTTCCTTGTTTGTAATCAGTCTGATCAATATATCACCCAACCTACATAAAGCATTTACTGATGATCGGGGAATTATAAACGACCCCCCCCCCCTTTCCTCCACGCATGATGAAGCATAAAGTATACCGATCATATACAGTTGAATTTTTTAATATAGCGTGTATAGGGAAGAAACGGCAATCGATAATCTATATATGCGTTTAGGCCTATAACTCACGTTCTAGGATTACTGCAGAAAACGATAAAAACATACTTATATTCTAGAAGGTATTTTTGTATGAATGTATGAATGAAAAAAGTATAACGTTCCCACATCCTGAACGATAGATAATCGACGTTGAATGGGCCATAGTAATGTCAATATAGCAATAACATTTAAAAAGTTATAGCCCTGCAAAGAAGGTGAGCCACTCCATAGGGTTATAGTGCTGGCAGAGAGGGGCATGAGATGGGCAAACTGCCCGGCGGGCAAAGTGTTAAACAAGTCAAGAAGAAACAGCACAATAAGTCAAGAACAAAAATAGAACACCATAAAGTCCAAATAATTTAAAATAAATATATGATTCCACAGACATAACTTTGACCACAAGACCACCTGACATACCCACATGTAGTGTCTTATGTAGTCTTATGCATAATTGCACATAGTTCATGTATAATATTGTAAAATAGCTTAGACATAGCCTACTTGCATAGAATAGGCATGTATAATAATGTATAATATTGCTGGCTGTACAATACTGCTGTACAATACTGCGGTAGGCCTATAATACTGCTGTTCATATCCAGTACACATATTTACATTAAACATAATATTCACCATTCCTTAATTACCATCATACCCACATCACATAGACTGTAGTGTATAGCATAGCAAAAGTATACCGTTACCTGGCCCATGGGGACATTAACATGTGTTGTCGGGCCTTACAAATACATTTGATTTGATTATCAATAAGGTAGGATATCTGGAACACACAAACACACTATTTTTTAAATCACATGCCATGAAACTCGGGGACCTGGCTGAATTTAAGACTGCACAGCACGAAACAATTCACTCCTGGGTAACATCCAAAAATTCTGTTATAGAGAGGGGGGGCAGGGCCGGACTGGGGAAATAATTCATACCGGGAGATATAGCGCGAAATATAGCCCCAATCAGGCCACTTTTTAAGCGGGGGGTCTGGGGGTCCCCCACCCGGAAATTTTTTGTTACAAAGACTTAATTTCCTGCATTCTGGTGAATTTTAGTGCATGTGAATCACAAACTAATGAGCCAACAATTGCTTTGTACAATGTACTGTTATGAACCTCAAATAAAACTGTTGTGGCACTAGCAATGCTACTCTCTCCACCTTCAAAAAGAAAAAAGCAAGAGCACAACATATTTTTCTATTTACTATTATAATACAGTTAACCACTCTCTCCACCTATTCAAACAAGGCAAGAGCACAATACCATATTCACTTTACTGATGCACTACCCATCAACAGTTAAAATAGCCCTTTACACAAACATTAAATAACAGACCTTTCATTACAATACTATAATAACAGTAGCCACTGCCAGAATAGTGACACATGTATCACGTGTGGTGAGCATTGCGTTGTCTCAATCATTTTAACTATAAAATGAGCTCAAAGTATGAGCTCACTGACTGAAATTTCCAACAAAAAGCATCAATTGTCAAATAATATTGATCACATTAACTAGACTAGATGTTTTTGAGGAAATTAGAAAGGGAACAACAACTTAACCCTTGTGTCTGATCAGATACTTATTTTTTTGATAACTTTGCAGTGATTATGTTTGTAGCCAATGTGGCAAAGGTGTGTAATCTTTGAATTATCTTGGAATTATTTTGACTCTCTCTTTCATAAATAGTTTATTCAACTTCAGCCCCAATCATAACCACCACATATTGTTTTTTGTAATGTCAGATTTAACAACTCCTTTTGGGAGTGTGCCATCTGCCATTCCATTCGCCGCCTCCACTGTCAATCAGTTGTATCGCCTGGTCCCGCCTCCACCAATCACAAGCGGCAGCAGCTCCATTGTGTGTGTGTGATCCGAGGGAGAGAGTCAGATAGTTCTCCAACTCTGTCGCAGACAGTGAAATCCTGGTTGTTCCCCACCCACCTGGTTATCTAAAAACTATCGCGCCGCGCCGCCGCCACAACTAGAAACAATGGCCTGGCAAAAAAAAAAAAAAAAAAAAAAAAAAATATATATAAATATAATAAAAAAAATATATAATTTTTTTTTTTTTTTTTTTTTTTTTTATATCTGTGCAGGCCAGGCCACCGGGAAAACTCCCGGTGCTCCCGATGGCCAGTCCGGGCCTGGAGGGGGGTTACAATTTAGAGGAGAGTCTAACATCAAGAAACAGGCTGTTGATTCAACAATGTATATTTCAGTTTGTGGAGTGAATGGCTGCCTGGTGCGCCATCACAGCGCATGCGCATCATGCACCCAACGCCAAATGCAAGTTATGATTACAGTGTAAGAAGGTAGTAGTAGTTATGATTACAGTGTAAGGTAGTAGTAGTTATGATTACAGTGTAAGGTAGACATTAGTAGTTATGATTACAGTTTAAGGTAGTAGTAGTTATGATTACAGTTTAAGGTAGTAGTTGTTATGATTACAGTGCATCGCAGTCACGAAAGGGGCTAGGTGACTGCTTGGTTTGACTGGCCGCCGAGCCATACTGTACATGTTGACTGCTTGGTTTGACTGGCCGCCGAGCCATACTGTACATGTTGACTGCTTGGTTTGACTGGCCGCCGAGCCATACTGTACATGTTGACTGCTTGGTTTGACTGGCCGCCGAGCCATACTGTACATGTTGACTGCTTGGTTTGACTGGCCGCCAAGCCATACTGTACATGTTGACTGCTTGGTTTGACTGGCCGCCAAGCCATACTGTACATGTTGACTGCTTGGTTTGACTGGCCGCCAAGCCATACTGTACATGTTGACTGCTTGGTTTGACTGGCCGCCGAGCCATACTGTACATGGTGACTGCTTGGTTTGACTGGCCGCAGAGCCATACTGTACATGGTGACTGCTTGGCTTAAATATTAAATAAAATAAAAATATTAATAATTTTCTTTTAAAGAAAAACATGTTATAACTTTTGTTTTTGGCATCCTCTGTTATTTTACCGATGCGACGCCACTGCAAATTACACTATATATATATATATATATATATATATATATATATATATATATATATATATATATATATATATATATATATATATATATATATATATATTAGTACTGTCAATAGATTAAAAAATATTTACTAATTAATCTCACAATTTTCTGTAATTAATCTAGATTAATCTAGATTAAAAATAGCATTTTTCTACTTAAGACCGAAGCTTGTAACATATATTTACTTGAGTAAAATCATGGAATTAATGTAAAATCAACACAAAGAAAGTATATTTAGATTCAAAGACTATTTTAATAGCTTTCTTTGAATAGTTTCTCTCCTGTGAAATACAAATGTTCAGCAAAACCATCAACATTGACTCAGCTAGACCTCTTTCTTATTTACATTTACATTTACATTTAGTCATTTAGCTGACGCTTTTATCCAAAGGGACTTACAAGTTCTGTACGACAAGCCATCAGGAAGAGCACAACTCTATCAGCTGAGTAACAATGTTCATCAAAGTGTTGAGTGCTACAGTGTAGGTTAGTTTATTAGGACAAGTGCATGACAGTATGGTTAGTTAGGGTTAGATTTTTTTTTTTTTTTTTTTTTTTTTTAATTCAGATAATGGTTGAAGAAGTGAGTCTTTAGTCGACGGCGAAAGATTGGACGTGTTTCGGCTGTCCTAACTGGGGTGGGTAGTTCATTCCACCATTGTGGGGCAAGGACTGAGAATAGGCGACTTCTCTTTGATGACCCTCCCGGAGCTTGGATAGGAGTAGGTCTGAGGCGGCCAGAAGATGCAGAGCGTAGGGGTCTTGAGGGTGTGTAGTTAGAGACCATTGACCGGAGGTAGGCGGGAGCAGTTCCCTTTGCCGCACGGTATGCTAGGTCAAGGGCCTTGAAGCGGATTCGTGCAGCAATGGGGAGCCAGTGCAGGTCCCTAAGAAGTGGGGTGACATGGGCCGACTTCGGTAGGTTTGAGATCAGGCGGGCCGCTGCGTTCTGAATGAGTTGAAGAGGCTTAGTGGCAGTGGCCGGGAGGCCAGCGAGCAGTGCGTTGCAGTAGTCGAGGCGGGAGATGACTGTTGATTGGACGAGGAGTTGGGTGGCTTCTTTTGTCAGGAAGGGGCGTATCCTTCTGACGTTGCTCAGGAGGAATCGGCAGGTTCTGGTTGTCGCTGCGATGTGAGCAGAGAAGTTCAACTGGTCGTCGAGGACAACACCAAGGTTCTTGGCGGTCGGGGACGCGGTCACAGCTGCATTCTCGACTGTGATGGAAATTATCCGTGACGCTAACAGAAATAAAAACAACTCAGGCCTATGTTAATGCAGATTGGCTTAAAGGACGATAATGTCTTGTATGAACTACCAGTAATATAAATCATATTAACAACAAAAATGTGTTCCATCTTCATGTCAGATGATTTTCAAAAACGTGCATGAGTCAATGCAAAAAAAGAACAAGCTAATATACTGCTGAAAGTTGCTGTGTAGCCAGGTAGGGGGTGGGAGGAATGATGGTAAGGCGGGTACAGGAGGAGACCCATATATGGACATGGGGACCTGCTGACAGACAGAGGAGAGGAAATACCTGGCTGTGGCTGTAACAAAGGTGGCATGAGAGAAAAACTAAAGAAATTAGAAACAAATTTGTTTCATATACTGTTACAAAGGATCAGATTAAACCGAATATATATATTTATTTATTGATATATATTGCATAGTATTTGTATATCGTTTGATATCCCTTGTATATTCCTTGTACATATACACGGAATATCCCTTTAGCCTACTACAGACCATAATATTTCATTCTCCTATTGGACAGCGGTCCACCGGCGCCAGGGACCGGCCTCCGGAGTCAGGTTCAAAGTCACCGTCAAGACATGTCTGGACATGCCCGCCCTTGCCCAGGGATACGCGACAGAAATGAGATTGGCACTAGTTTGTTCACCGTGCATATAAATACGGCGCAGGTGAATACAGAAGCACTTAGTCTAAGAGTTACCAATAAGTTGAAGCCTCACCCACGATACAACGTGCGGTGAAGTATGGCCTGTTTGGCCCCAGAATAGAGCATTGAGACCGCGTGCGAATTAATAACTGAATTGTCAGAGTTTGGCGCTATACCGTCGAGTGCGACATATTTCTATTAAGTCAATAATAGTCTATTTGTGTATAGTGTATCGTGCGGCTAAAGTTCTACAGTGACCAGCATCTCCAACGCTTCCTCGTATTAGCTAGAGTTCTTATCCAGGCTGGGCTGACCACATGGCGTTTTCACCCGAGGAGACCTAGACGAGAACCGTATGGACATGTACACTGGATTAATCTACCCGACGACTACATAGCCCTTTGCGGCTGGAATATATTTGCTTTGGTCCTGTGATTTATGGAGCGGATAATCGCCGACGCCTGCACGTGTTGGATTTACCCCGCGAGAAGTCAAGTCGAGTCGGCGCCTCAGAGAGCCTGAGGCCGACTAGCTTTCTTCACTGTGGAGCTACAGTCTACGGAGAACAGCTGTATTCGTCTGTGGATCAAGAGGCTATTGCACCGGCTCCTGTACCTGGAGTCTCCTTAGTCATCGTTGACCAGACTCTCTACTACCGACAGATCTTCTACCCCTGCTGGCTTACAACCAGGGGGACCCTTCCAGTATCTCCCGCTATATTACTAGTGTACCATAGATATAATTCCCTAAGATTCAGGTTGTATAATTACCTCCTGCGTAACCAGAGAATGGACATTCATTGTTGATTTGCCTACGCACATTCCTTTGCCTTACAAGTGCATTCAAAGAATAATGTAAAGTATATTATGTACCTTTTGCTCCATTAAATACTTGATTATACCTTTGTGTGGAACCGATTTCATTGTGGGAAGTGTTCATCATATTCATATATCGTGTACTGTATGGCCAGTAATTAAAGTACATAAAGCGGTAGTGGTTTAATGATACCATACTTATCAATACAGTCAGGGAATTGTACCCCTCAGTTACAATTGGTCCTTCGAGCCGGATGGTAACTAGCGTAATATTAATATAGTGGTATTAATATTGACATGGCCTATGATGAACACTCCACAAAACGGTTCTCCTAAAGTAGATAGCCCGCAGCGTAGACGGCAGACACCTCAGTACTTAGAGGATTACGTTGCCAATATACTACCTAGCCTTCTACAGACGGTAAACGCGGAAAAAGTAGATAGTAAAATGATGTCCGACCCTATCGCCCAGGCTACCCCGCCAATAGAGGCCCTAGTGGGTTCTAACGTAACTGACCAAGCTCACGGTAGGGACCAGGAGGGACCTGACACGACTTTACCCCCCGCCAAGACCGAAGAAGTAGTCCCCGGAGAGCTCCAGGATAAAGACAGCTCTCCAGGGATGGAACTCTACCCGCTACAAGAAGAGGAGAGCACCCCGGAGATGGATCTCCAGGACTCGCCACAGGAGAACAGATCTCCAACGAGTACTGCCAGGAGCGGATCACCTCAACCAGCGTCTTCCCCCAGCGGGGCGGACAAGATGCTGGCACAGGCATTCCTCGCCAGCCTAGCAGCCTCAACAGAGCGCGATCGACTCCAAGCACAGACGCTTAGTGAGCGCGAACATTCTTCCATGGAAAGAGAACGCCTTCAAGCGCAGCAACGGAGCGACGAAGATCGTATACGTCTAGAGATTAGACGCCTTCAGACGGAAGAGAATATGGTAAGAGACCGGGCCGAAGCAGAGCGCACCGCCGCCGAAGCCCAGCGCACCGCTGCCGGTGCCCAAAGAGAAGCAGAGCGCGACCTCGCTCTCACCAAGCGCGAAGCCGAGCGCGACCGATTACAAGCGCAGATAATGGAGCAGCTGATCACCAGGGCAACACCCCCTCCCTCCGCACGGGGTTCCAGGGCCTCGTCAAGACAAGGGTCAAGGGCACCCTCCCCTACCCGATCAAGCGACCCTGAGCCCGACCACCAGAGAGAGCCTATACCCCCCTCCGAACTCCTTCCCCGACCGGTCCACGCGAGGACCAGCTACAAGGAAGAAACGGTCTACACCGCGGAGAGGCTAAATAGACGACTACAGGATCTAGAGGACCTGCCAGAGGAAGAAGAAGAGGGAGAGGAGGAGAGTCAAGCCCGACAGCAGCACAGTACTCCACAGGACCAGGAGGTCCAGTACAGCCCAGGCTCTACCCCCGCGGCTCTGCGCTACAGACCCCCGACTCAATTCACGGGTGAGCTTGACGCACGACCAGCCCCGAGGAATAGCACCTGGATACGCGGGCCATGGTACCCAGCATGTACCAGCCCACCAAGAGGCGTAAGAGGAGACTCGCCTAGGAGGCCTCTCTTCCAATGCTCACCGATGTGCCAGCCATCCATGGCATCATACATTGGCACACCGACATTTCCGGACTTCACCCACGAGAACAGAGCACAGTACACGGAGCTACGAATGTGCTTAGAGACAATGATGTCCGATGTAGCTGATGAACCGTACAAGTATGCTATCCTACTGAAGCACCTCAAGGTGCCCCGAGCGCACAATATAGCGCTGGCCTATGCCACCTCTACTACCCCATACACAGCGGCTCTAGCAGCACTCGACCAAAGATATGGACGCATATGGGATTACGTAATACAAGAGATAAGGCATATTGACCGCCTACCCCCAGCCACAGACAATCGCTCACTAGATGACCTGTCTATCAAGGTACAATCCCTGGTAGGGATGCTGGGGGCGCAAAGAGAAAAGGGTATGCACGAACTGTACGCGAACTCTAATGTCGAGAGGATTTTAGAGAAGCTTCCGCCCGCCCGACAAGAGCGCTTCAGGCGGCAAAGAGACCACCGTGATCCTAACGGTCCCGAACCATCCCTCCTAGACCTAGCCGACTTCCTGGCGAGAGAAGTCAACAGCCTACGGTTGGATACGTTCATGCGGAGCACCCCAAGCTCCAGAGAGGGACCTAGGAGAGCAAACGATGGCCGAAGATTGGTGACCGTCATGCACCAATCAGAATCAGTACCGAGCAGCAAGAACCACAGTACCCCCTCGATGAAAGAGAAGTGGAAGATGGTGTGCCCGTACTGCGAAAAGGAACACTGGTTGTCACAATGTGACACGTTCAAGAAGATGACCGCCGACGAGGTGAGTCAATGGATAAAGTCCAACCGACGCTGTTACCGATGTGCGCGCAGTCACATGGCAGCCGATTGCTGCTTAAAGAAGAGGTGTAGTCGGTGTGACGGAGCCCACCTAGATGTCCTACACGACAGTAACAGAAGAAAGCCTGCACCCTCAAGCAGCACAAAGGCAAGTGTTATGTACATTGACCCCGCCAGCAGCGGGGGCGCCCGGGTGCTCTTAAAGGTGGTCCGCGTAACACTGAGTTACCAAGACAAAGTCATGGACACTTACGCCGTCCTTGACGACGGGTCAGAGAAGACCCTTCTCCTCGCGTCCGCTGCGGCCCAGCTGGGGCTGCGGGGGAGCGAAAACCAGATGACGATTCGGACAATAAGAAGAGATCTAAAGACGATAAAGGGCGAGAATGTCTCCTTCACTATCGCAGCAAGCGGGCAGCCAGAGAGACGGTATAGGATTACTAATGCTTTCACCAGCCAAGAAATAGGCCTGTCGCAGTACACCTACCCCATCGCCAAGCTGATGGATAAATATGTGCACCTGCGTCAACTACCTATCCCGCTCATAGACGGTGCCACCCCGACCCTGCTGATAGGCTCCGACCATGCAGACCTCATAGTCCCGATAGACCGGGTCCACACAGGGCCCAGAGGCTGTCCTGCAGCAGTCGAGACCCGCCTAGGATGGACATTACAAGGCCCCCTCGCTAAGTCTCTTAACCGAACAGCAGCCACTAGCTGCCTCCACTCCAGAGTGACAGAAGAAGACACCACCCTCCTACAGCATGTCGAGAGGCTATGGACACTAGAGACAATGCCCTTTAAGAACGAAAAGAAAGACATTCGTTCCAAGGAAGACATCTACGCTATAGCCCTCCTCGAGCAAGGGACAAAGAGAGTCAAAGTCAACGGAGTGATGAGATACGCAACTCCACTCCTGAGGCGAGAGGGTATGACTACCTTCCACGCCCCAAAAGAAGCGACGGAGCGGTATCTATTGAACACAGAGCGGCGCCTAGCCAGAGACCCCGCTCAAGAGACTGTGTACCGCGCTGAGATTGACAAGCGAATCACAGCGGGACACATAAAGAAAATTGACTGGCGACGTCGTGCGCTGCTCCGCGCCTCCCTGATCAAAGACGGCTTTGATCTCCGGCAGCGGGCCAGCAGCGACCCCCCAGTATTGCGCAGCCTCTCCCCAGAGGACAAGCCCCTGCTGCGGTTCCTATGGAGAGAGAGGATCGGGGATGAGCAACCAGCCATCTATCAATGGGAAGTCCTCCCTTTCGGAACCACATGCAGCCCATGCTGTGCTACGTTTGCACTGCAAAAACACGTCGCAGAGGACCCAGCAGCTGATGAAGAGGTCCGACAAAGTGTAGGAAATAGTTTCTACGTGGACAACTGTCTGCAAAGCGTCTCGACGCCAGAAGAAGCCGAGGCCCTTCTACTCAAGCTCCGCGCCTCCCTGATCAAAGGCGGCTTTGATCTCAGGCAGTGGGCCAGCAGCGACCCGCAAGTATTGCGCAGCCTCTCCCCCGAGGACAAGGCAGCAAGCAGCGAGACCTGGATGGCGACCATCCCAGGAGAAGCCCAAGAAATGACATTGGGACTGGTCTGGCGCTTCAAAACAGACTCGCTCCATTATAAACACACACCCCTGACCAAGGAGCAGGGAAGGTCGACTGCACTACCGACCACCAGACGGAGTGTATACAGAACACTCGCCAGACAATATGACCCGTTGGGATGTATTCTACCTTACACCACCAGGGCAAAGATGATTGTAAGAGCGTTATGGGACAAGGACCAGGGCTGGGACGACCCCATACCCGAACACCTTGCATCCACATGGAGAGAGTGGGAGACGGAACTCAGCTCACTCCCAGGTGTCAACATACGCCGCAGCTACTTCCCACCCACAGTGAGGCCGGAGACGTGCCAGATGGACCTGCACGTCTTCAGCGACGCCTCCGAAGTAGCCTACGGTTCGGTGGCCTACTTGCATGCCCGAGAGGAGGGAGGAGAAATACATACTGCTTTCATCCTGGCCCGCTCAAGAATAGCCCCACGAAAGCAACAATCTATCCCGCGTCTAGAGCTCTGCGCAGCCCTAGCAGGAGCGCAACTCGCCACGTTAATCCAACGTGAACTCACCATTCCGGTGCAAAGAACAATCTTGTGGTCAGACTCCACGACAGTACTCACATGGATCCGGTCTGATTCGTGCAGATACAAGGTCTTCGTGGGAGTCAGAGTCACAGAGATTCAAGATTTAACAGAAGTAGCAAGCTGGAGGTATGTGGACACAAAACACAACCCAGCTGACGTCATCACCCGGGGAATGTCCCTGGATGACCTCACCCGTCACAACCTATACAGTGACGGGCCAGAGTTCCTCAAGCTCCCGGAAGAAGAGTGGCCTACACCCACCCCACGGGAAGCGAGTAAAGAGGAGGCCGAAAACAAGAAATCTATGTTCTGTGGATTGAACACACTCGTCTCCACAGACCCCGACATAGACGATTGCCTCACCCTAGAGAGTGCGCAGCTAAAGACATTCCTGTGGCACCACCCAGAGGTTCAGCTCACTACTGACATTACAGCAGCTGACTACGAAGAAGCAGAACTTCTTCTACTACAACGAGCCCAGAGAGACTCGTTCCCCGATGAGCTAGACTGTCTACAGGGAGCAAAGCCCGTCCCATCAGACAGCAGACTGCTCCACCTAGCCCCCGAGAGCGACGCCCATGGTCTCATCAGAGTGGGTGGTCGTCTGCGGAGAGCTCCAGACTTACCGGATGACGTCAAGTACCCGATAGTCTTAAACAGCCGACACAAGGTCACAGAGCTGATCATAAAGAAATACGACGAGGATGTGCATCACGCCGGGGCAGAGAGAGTCTTCGCGGAGATCAGACGTCGTTATTGGATACTGCAAGGGAGAGAAGCAGTGCGGCGCTTCCAGCGAACCTGTCTAGACTGTCGTAAGTGGCGAGCGCAGCCCAGTATACCCCGGATGGCTGACCTACCTCCCTGTCGCCTCCGACTCGGCGACAAGCCTTTTCACTCCACCGGTATGGACTGTTTCGGCCCGCTGTATATAAAGAAAGGAAGAGGAACCGAGAAGCGGTGGGGTATTGTATTCAAATGCATGACCACCCGAGCGATGCATATAGAACTCCTTCCAACCATGAGCACTGACTCATTCCTTATGGCCTTCCGAAGATTCACATTGCGGAAAGGCAAACCGTCTATATTATTGTCTGATCACGGGACAAACTTCAAAGGCGGAGAAAGAGAGCTGAGAGAGAGCTTCCAAGCTATGGGCCCAGAACTTAAGACCCACCTCGCTCCATCCCAGATTGACTTCCAGTTTAATCCCCCGAACGCACCTCACTTCGGTGGAACTTGGGAACGAGAAGTACGTTCAATAAAGACAGCCCTGTACGCCGTGCTTGGGGCCCAGACCGTGGCGGAAGAAGTCCTAATGACAGTCCTCACGGTGATCGAGGGAGTATTGAACTCAAAGCCCCTCGGTTACGTCTCAAGTGATGTAGCAGATGTCGACCCAGTCACCCCCAACACACTCTTGATGGGGCGGCTGGACCCCGCGCTACCACAGACAATGTACAGGCCTGAAGAAGCGAACGGCCGAAGAATGTGGAGGTACAGTCAAGTATTGGCTGACAAGTTTTGGAACAGCTTCCTACTCCACTATCTACCGTCTCTACAGACCCGCCAGAAATGGGTGAAAGAGAGAGACAATTTGACAGAAGGAACAGTCGTCATGATTATCGACCAGTCACTACCCCGAGTTATGTGGCCGGCTGGCCGCGTAAGCAAAGTGATCACCGGTGCCGACGGAAAGGTCCGAGCAGCCGAAGTGCTCATCCAAGGGCGGATCTACACCCGACCCGTGGCGAGGCTAATAGAACTGCCAAGGCTCCCCGATACTATCGATGACGACCATGACCCCATGACTTTGTGAACTGACCGACCCCTCACAACAGACATTGAGTAGTGGACAGTGCGGTTAATCTGTCTCTGTTTAGCTAATTAGGTGGGACTAATTAGGGGGCGGCTGTTACAAAGGATCAGATTAAACCGAATATATATATTTATTTATTGATATATATTGCATAGTATTTGTATATCGTTTGATATCCCTTGTATATTCCTTGTACATATACACGGAATATCCCTTTAGCCTACTACAGACCATAATATTTCATTCTCCTATTGGACAGCGGTCCACCGGCGCCAGGGACCGGCCTCCGGAGTCAGGTTCAAAGTCACCGTCAAGACATGTCTGGACATGCCCGGCCTTGCCCAGGGATACGCGACAGAAATGAGATTGGCACTAGTTTGTTCACCGTGCATATAAATACGGCGCAGGTGAATACAGAAGCACTTAGTCTAAGAGTTACCAATAAGTTGAAGCCTCACCCACGATACAACGTGCGGTGAAGTATGGCCTGTTTGGCCCCAGAATAGAGCATTGAGACCGCGTGCGAATTAATAACTGAATTGTCAGAGTTTGGCGCTATACCGTCGAGTGCGACATATTTCTATTAAGTCAATAATAGTCTATTTGTGTATAGTGTATCGTGCGGCTAAAGTTCTACAGTGACCAGCATCTCCAACGCTTCCTCGTATTAGCTAGAGTTCTTATCCAGGCTGGGCTGACCACATGGCGTTTTCACCGGAGGAGACCTAGACGAGAACCGTATGGAAATGTACACTGGATTAATCTACCCGACGACTACATAGCCCTTTGCGGCTGGAATATATTTGCTTTGGTCCTGTGATTTATGGAGCGGATAATCGCCGACGCCTGCACGTGTTGGATTTACCCCGCGATAAGTCAAGTCGAGTCGGCGCCTCAGAGAGCCTGAGGCCGACTAGCTTTCTTCACTGTGGAGCTACAGTCTACGGAGAACAGCTGTATTCGTCTGTGGATCAAGAGGCTATTGCACCGGCTCCTGTACCTGGAGTCTCCTTAGTCATCGTTGACCAGACTCTCTACTACCGACAGATCTTCTACCCCTGCTGGCTTACAACCAGGGGGACCCTTCCAGTATCTCCCGCTATATTACTAGTGTACCATAGATATAATTCCCTAAGATTCAGGTTGTATAATTACCTCCTGCGTAACCAGAGAATGGACATTCATTGTTGATTTGCCTACGCACATTCCTTTGCCTTACAAGTGCATTCAAAGAATAATGTAAAGTATATTATGTACCTTTTGCTCCATTAAATACTTGATTATACCTTTGTGTGGAACCGATTTCATTGTGGGAAGTGTTCATCATATTCATATATCGTGTACTGTATGGCCAGTAATTAAAGTACATAAAGCGGTAGTGGTTTAATGATACCATACTTATCAATACAGTCAGGGAATTGTACCCCTCAGTTACAATTGGTCCTTCGAGCCGGATGGTAACTAGCGTAATATTAATATAGTGGTATTAATATTGACATGGCCTATGATGAACACTCCACAAAACGGTTCTCCTAAAGTAGATCGCCCGCAGCGTAGACGGCAGACACCTCAGTACTTAGAGGATTACGTTGCCAATA
Source organism: Notolepis coatsorum (assembly GCF_963971535.1). Lineage (NCBI taxonomy): Eukaryota > Metazoa > Chordata > Actinopteri > Aulopiformes > Paralepididae > Notolepis > Notolepis coatsorum. The sequence continues at coordinate 110,202,232 of NC_140172.1, read as the reverse complement.
TACTACCTAGCCTTCTACAGACGGTAAACGCGGAAAAAGTAGATAGTAAAATTATGTCCGACCCTATCGCCCAGGCTACCCCGCCAATAGAGGCCCTAGTGGGTTCTAACGTAACTGACCAAGCTCACGGTAGGGACCAGGAGGGACCTGACACGACTTTACCCCCCGCCAAGACCGAAGAAGTAGTCCCCGGAGAGCTCCAGGATAAAGACAGCTCTCCAGGGATGGAACTCTACCCGCTACAAGAAGAGGAGAGCACCCCGGAGATGGATCTCCAGGACTCGCCACAGGAGAACAGATCTCCAACGAGTACTGCCAGGAGCGGATCACCTCAACCAGCGTCTTCCCCCAGCGAGGCGGACAAGATGCTGGCACAGGCATTCCTCGCCAGCCTAGCAGCCTCAACAGAGCGCGATCGACTCCAAGCACAGACGCTTAGTGAGCGCGAACATTCTTCCATGGAAAGAGAACGCCTTCAAGCGCAGCAACGGAGCGACGAAGATCGTATACGTCTAGAGATTAGACGCCTTCAGACGGAAGAGAATATGGTAAGAGACCGGGCCGAAGCAGAGCGCACCGCCGCCGAAGCCCAGCGCGCCGCTGCCGGTGCCCAAAGAGAAGCAGAGCGCAACCTCGCTCTCACCAAGCGCGAAGCCGAGCGCGACCGATTACAAGCGCAGATAATGGAGCAGCTGATCACCAGGGCAACACCCCCTCCCTCCGCACGGGGTTCCAGGGCCTCGTCAAGACAAGGGTCAAGGGCACCCTCCCCTACCCGATCAAGCGACCCTGAGCCCGACCACCAGAGAGAGCCTATACCCCCCTCCGAACTCCTTCCCCGACCGGTCCACGCGAGGACCAGCTACAAGGAAGAAACGGTCTACACCGCGGAGAGGCTAAATAGACGACTACAGGATCTAGAGGACCTGCCAGAGGAAGAAGAAGAGGGAGAGGAGGAGAGTCAAGCCCGACAGCAGCACAGTACTCCACAGGACCAGGAGGTCCAGTACAGCCCAGGCTCTACCCCCGCGGCTCTGCGCTACAGACCCCCGACTCAATTCACGGGTGAGCTTGACGCACGACCAGCCCCGAGGAATAGCACCTGGATACGCGGGCCATGGTACCCAGCATGTACCAGCCCACCAAGAGGCGTAAGAGGAGACTCGCCTAGGAGGCCTCTCTTCCAACGCTCACCGATGTGCCAGCCATCCATGGCATCATACATTGGCACACCGACATTTCCGGACTTCACCCACGAGAACAGAGCACAGTACACGGAGCTACGAATGTGCTTAGAGACAATGATGTCCGATGTAGCTGATGAACCGTACAAGTATGCTATCCTACTGAAGCACCTCAAGGTGCCCCGAGCGCACAATATAGCGCTGGCCTATGCCACCTCTACTACCCCATACACAGCGGCTCTAGCAGCACTCGACCAAAGATATGGACGCATATGGGATTACGTAATACAAGAGATAAGGCATATTGACCGCCTACCCCCAGCCACAGACAATCGCTCACTAGATGACCTGTCTATCAAGGTACAATCCCTGGTAGGGATGCTGGGGGCGCAAAGAGAAAAGGGTATGCACGAACTGTACGCAAACTCTAATGTCGAGAGGATTTTAGAGAAGCTTCCGCCCGCCCGACAAGAGCGCTTCAGGCGGCAAAGAGACCACCGTGATCCTAACGGTCCCGAGCCATCCCTCCTAGACCTAGCCGACTTCCTGGCGAGAGAAGTCAACAGCCTACGGTTGGATACGTTCATGCGGAGCACCCGAAGCTCCAGAGAGGGACCTAGGAGAGCAAACGATGGCCGAAGATTGGTGACCGTCATGCACCAATCAGAATCAGTACCGAGCAGCAAGAACCACAGTACCCCCTCGATGAAAGAGAAGTGGAAGATGGTGTGCCCGTACTGCGAAAAGGAACACTGGTTGTCACAATGTGACACGTTCAAGAAGATGACCGCCGACGAGGTGAGTCAATGGATAAAGTCCAACCGACGCTGTTACCGATGTGCGCGCAGTCACATGGCAGCCGATTGCCGCTTAAAGAAGAGGTGTAGTCGGTGTGACGGAGCCCACCTAGATGTCCTACACGACAGTAACAGAAGAAAGCCTGCACCCTCAAGCAGCACAAAGGCAAGTGTTATGTACATTGACCCCGCCAGCAGCGGGGGCGCCCGGGTGCTCTTAAAGGTGGTCCGCGTAACACTGAGTTACCAAGACAAAGTCATGGACACTTACGCCGTCCTTGACGACGGGTCAGAGAAGACCCTTCTCCTCGCGTCCGCTGCGGCCCAGCTGGGGCTGCGGGGGAGCGAAAACCAGATGACGATTCGGACAATAAGAAGAGATCTAAAGACGATAAAGGGCGAGAATGTCTCCTTCACTATCGCAGCAAGCGGGCAGCCAGAGAGACGGTATAGGATTACTAATGCTTTCACCAGCCAAGAAATAGGCCTGTCGCAGTACACCTACCCCATCGCCAAGCTGATGGATAAATATGTGCACCTGCGTCAAATACCTATCCCGCTCATAGACGGTGCCACCCCGACCCTGCTGATAGGCTCCGACCATGCAGACCTCATAGTCCCGATAGACCGGGTCCACACAGGGCCCAGAGGCTGTCCTGCAGCAGTCGAGACCCGCCTAGGATGGACATTACAAGGCCCCCTCGCTAAGTCTCTTAACCGAACAGCAGCCACTAGCTGCCTCCACTCCAGAGTGACAGAAGAAGACACCACCCTCCTACAGCATGTCGAGAGGCTATGGACACTAGAGACAATGCCCTTTAAGAACGAAAAGAAAGACATTCGTTCCAAGGAAGACATCTACGCTATAGCCCTCCTCGAGCAAGGGACAAAGAGAGTCAAAGTCAACGGAGTGATGAGATACGCAACTCCACTCCTGAGGCGAGAGGGTATGCCTACCTTCCACGCCCCAAAAGAAGCGACGGAGTGGTATCTATTGAACACAGAGCAGCGCCTAGCCAGAGACCCCGCTCAAGAGACTGTGTACCGCGCTGAGATTGACAAGCGAATCACAGCGGGACACATAAAGAAAATTGACTGGCGACGTCGTGCGCTGCTCCGCGCCTCCCTGATCAAAGACGGCTTTGATCTCCGGCAGCGGGCCAGCAGCGACCCCCCAGTATTGCGCAGCCTCTCCCCAGAGGACAAGCCCCTGCTGCGGTTCCTATGGAGAGAGAGGATCGGGGATGAGCAACCAGCCATCTATCAATGGGAAGTCCTCCCTTTCGGAACCACATGCAGCCCATGCTGTGCTACGTTTGCACTGCAAAAACACGTCGCAGAGGACCCAGCAGCTGATGAAGAGGTCCGACAAAGTGTAGGAAATAGTTTCTACGTGGACAACTGTCTGCAAAGCGTCTCGACGCCAGAAGAAGCCGAGGCCCTTCTACTCAAGCTCCGCGCCTCCCTGATCAAAGGCGGCTTTGATCTCAGGCAGTGGGCCAGCAGCGACCCGCAAGTATTGCGCAGCCTCTCCCCCGAGGACAAGGCAGCAAGCAGCGAGACCTGGATGGCGACCATCCCAGGAGAAGCCCAAGAAATGACATTGGGACTGGTCTGGCGCTTCAAAACAGACTCGCTCCATTATAAACACACACCCCTGACCAAGGAGCAGGGAAGGTCGACTACACTACCGACCACCAGACGGAGTGTATACAGAACACTCGCCAGACAATATGACCCGTTGGGATGTATTCTACCTTACACCACCAGGGCAAAGATGATTGTAAGAGCGTTATGGGACAAGGACCAGGGCTGGGACGACCCCATACCCGAACACCTTGCATCCACATGGAGAGAGTGGGAGACGGAACTCAGCTCACTCCCAGGTGTCAACATACGCCGCAGCTACTTCCCACCCACAGTGAGGCCGGAGACGTGCCAGATGGACCTGCACGTCTTCAGCGACGCCTCCGAAGTAGCCTACGGTTCGGTGGCCTACTTGCATGCCCGAGAGGAGGGAGGAGAAATACATACTGCTTTCATCCTGGCCCGCTCAAGAATAGCCCCACGAAAGCAACAATCTATCCCGCGTCTAGAGCTCTGCGCAGCCCTAGCAGGAGCGCAACTCGCCACGTTAATCCAACGTGAACTCACCATTCCGGTGCAAAGAACAATCTTGTGGTCAGACTCCACGACAGTACTCACATGGATCCGGTCTGATTCGTGCAGATACAAGGTCTTCGTGGGAGTCAGAGTCACAGAGATTCAAGATTTAACAGAAGTAGCAAGCTGGAGGTATGTGGACACAAAACACAACCCAGCTGACGTCATCACCCGGGGAATGTCCCTGGATGACCTCACCCGTCACAACCTATACAGTGACGGGCCAGAGTTCCTCAAGCTCCCGGAAGAAGAGTGGCCTACACCCACCCCACGGGAAGCGAGTAAAGAGGAGGCCGAAAACAAGAAATCTATGTTCTGTGGATTGAACACACTCGTCTCCACAGACCCCGACATAGACGATTGCCTCACCCTAGAGAGTGCGCAGCTAAAGACATTCCTGTGGCACCACCCAGAGGTTCAGCTCACTACTGACATTACAGCAGCTGACTACGAAGAAGCAGAACTTCTTCTACTACAATGAGCCCAGAGAGACTCGTTCCCCGATGAGCTAGACTGTCTACAGGGAGCAAAGCCCGTCCCATCAGACAGCAGACTGCTCCACCTAGCCCCCGAGAGCGACGCCCATGGTCTCATCAGAGTGGGTGGTCGTCTGCGGAGAGCTCCAGACTTACCGGATGACGTCAAGTACCCGATAGTCTTAAACAGCCGACACAAGGTCACAGAGCTGATCATAAAGAAATACGACGAGGATGTGCATCACGCCGGGGCAGAGAGAGTCTTCGCGGAGATCAGACGTCGTTATTGGATACTGCAAGGGAGAGAAGCAGTGCGGCGCTTCCAGCGAACCTGTCTAGACTGTCGTAAGTGGCGAGCGCAGCCCAGTATACCCCGGATGGCTGACCTACCTCCCTGTCACCTCCGACTCGGTGACAAGCCTTTTCACTCCACCGGTATGGACTGTTTCGGCCCGCTGTATATAAAGAAAGGAAGAGGAACCGAGAAGCGGTGGGGTATTGTATTCAAATGCATGACCACCCGAGCGATGCATATAGAACTCCTTCCAACCATGAGCACTGACTCATTCCTTATGGCCTTCCGAAGATTCACATCGCGGAAAGGCAAACCGTCTATATTATTGTCTGATCACGGGACAAACTTCAAAGGCGGAGAAAGAGAGCTGAGAGAGAGCTTCCAAGCTATGGGCCCAGAACTTAAGACCCACCTCGCTCCATCCCAGATTGACTTCCAGTTTAATCCCCCGAACGCACCTCACTTCGGTGGAACTTGGGAACGAGAAGTACGTTCAATAAAGACAGCCCTGTACGCCGTGCTTGGGGCCCAGACCGTGGCGGAAGAAGTCCTAATGACAGTCCTCACGGTGATCGAGGGAGTATTGAACTCAAAGCCCCTCGGTTACGTCTCAAGTGATGTAGCAGATGTCGACCCAGTCACCCCCAACACACTCTTGATGGGGCGGCTGGACCCCGCGCTACCACAGACAATGTACAGGCCTGAAGAAGCGAACGGCCGAAGAATGTGGAGGTACAGTCAAGTATTGGCTGACAAGTTTTGGAACAGCTTCCTACTCCACTATCTACCGTCTCTACAGACCCGCCAGAAATGGGTGAAAGAGAGAGACAATTTGACAGAAGGAACAGTCGTCATGATTATCGACCAGTCACTACCCCGAGTTATGTGGCCGGCTGGCCGCGTAAGCAAAGTGATCACCGGTAGGGTTGGGCATCGTTTGGATTTGAACGATTCCGGTTCCGATTCCGATTCTCCATATCGATTCCTGTTCTAAACGATTCTCGATTCCGATTCTTTGAGGTGCAGGTCAAAACAGGTCACAGCTTATTTCGAAGGAGATTTTTTATTTTATTTTTATTTCACAAAGAAAATCATACTATTCACATTTTCAGTTGACTTGATACAGTTTAATTTGGTTGCTGTACTGTAACTAGGGTATTAATTAACAAAGTAAAAAAAAAAAAGTAAAAAAAAAAAAAAAAAAAATCGAAATTTAGAATCGAAATTCAAATATGTTACTTCCGGTTCCAGAACCGGAAGTTAGGAACCGGTTCCTATTAGAACCGGTTTTCGGTGCCCAACCCTAATCACCGGTGCCGACGGAAAGGTCAGAGCAGCCGAAGTGCTCGTCCAAGGGCGGATCTACACCCGACCCGTGGCGAGGCTAATAGAACTGCCAAGGCTCCCCGATACTATCGATGACGACCATGACCCCATGACTTTGTGAACTGACCGACCCCTCACAACAGACATTGAGTAGTGGACAGTGCGGTTAATCTGTCTCTGTTTAGCTAATTAGGTGGGACTAATTAGGGGGCGGCTGTTACAAAGGATCAGATTAAACCGAATATATATATTTATTTATTGATATATATTGCATAGTATTTGTATATCGTTTGATATCCCTTGTATATTCCTTGTACATATACACGGAATATCCCTTTAGCCTACTACAGACCATAATATTTCATTCTCCTATTGGACAGCGGTCCACCGGCGCCAGGGACCGGCCTCCGGAGTCAGGTTCAAAGTCACCGTCAAGACATGTCTGGACATGCCCGGCCTTGCCCAGGGATACGCGACAGAAATGAGATTGGCACTAGTTTGTTCACCGTGCATATAAATACGGCGCAGGTGAATACAGAAGCACTTAGTCTAAGAGTTACCAATAAGTTGAAGCCTCACCCACGATACAACGTGCGGTGAAGTATGGCCTGTTTGGCCCCAGAATAGAGCATTGAGACCGCGTGCGAATTAATAACTGAATTGTCAGAGTTTGGCGCTATACCGTCGAGTGCGACATATTTCTATTAAGTCAATAATAGTCTATTTGTGTATAGTGTATCGTGCGGCTAAAGTTCTACAGTGACCAGCATCTCCAACGCTTCCTCGTATTAGCTAGAGTTCTTATCCAGGCTGGGCTGACCACATGGCGTTTTCACCCGAGGAGACCTAGACGAGAACCGTATGGACATGTACACTGGATTAATCTACCCGACGACTACATAGCCCTTTGCGGCTGGAATATATTTGCTTTGGTCCTGTGATTTATGGAGCGGATAATCGCCGACGCCTGCACGTGTTGGATTTACCCCGCGATAAGTCAAGTCGAGTCGGCGCCTCAGAGAGCCTGAGGCCGACTAGCTTTCTTCACTGTGGAGCTACAGTCTACGGAGAACAGCTGTATTCGTCTGTGGATCAAGAGGCTATTGCACCGGCTCCTGTACCTGGAGTCTCCTTAGTCATCGTTGACCAGACTCTCTACTACCGACAGATCTTCTACCCCTGCTGGCTTACAACCAGGGGGACCCTTCCAGTATCTCCCGCTATATTACTAGTGTACCATAGATATAATTCCCTAAGATTCAGGTTGTATAATTACCTCCTGCGTAACCAGAGAATGGACATTCATTGTTGATTTGCCTACGCACATTCCTTTGCCTTACAAGTGCATTCAAAGAATAATGTAAAGTATATTATGTACCTTTTGCTCCATTAAATACTTGATTATACCTTTGTGTGGAACCGATTTCATTGTGGGAAGTGTTCATCATATTCATATATCGTGTACTGTATGGCCAGTAATTAAAGTACATAAAGCGGTAGTGGTTTAATGATACCATACTTATCAATACAGTCAGGGAATTGTACCCCTCAGTTACATATACGATAACACTTTTCACAGATGACTGGGAAATAAATTGTTCCCTAGTTACCGGCAACCTGTTCCAACTTGAAATGCAAATCCACTTTTTTCCATCAGTGACAAACAAATCCACACGCAAGGGAGCTTGTAGTTGTCTGTGTGCATCACTTGACAATTGACATGGACATAAAACCATTTCTTGGAAGAAAACAGAAAACAATTGAGAATAAGTTGCACTACTTGTATCCTCCTTCTCCTCCTTCTCCATTTAGAATCTCACAAACTTTGAACAGTGTCCATTCAGGCAGAGCTCTCCCAGACCCTGTTGGCTGGCCCCGGTGGCGGGGTGAGGGGTGGGGGACTCTCTATCACAGCCGAGTCCAGAGCAATACATTTCACAAATGATCCTTTGATCAAAGTTAAATGGAAAGAAAACTTTCATCCACCGCCCAGTGGTTTGAAAGTACCCAACCCACGTCGTCGTCCCCCCCGTCCCCCCCCACACACACACACACACACACACACACACACACACACACACACACACACACACACACACACACACACACACACACACACACACACACACACACACACACACACACACACACACACACACACACACACACACACACACACACACACACACACCATCACAGCTGCGAGAGTGGGGGCTTCATTCCACAGGTGATAGTGAAGCTGCAGTGCTGCTATGTGGCTCGGCTCTCCTGATGGCTATCAGTGGAATTGGATGTGGGATTACGCTGTACAGCAGCCTCCCTCTGATCCAGGCCTCAACGCAAACAGCAGCCGGCGCCCGGTCATCCATCAACATGCCGGCCGGCGTTAAGAGCAGGACAGAGGAGAGGAGAGGTAGAGCAGGAGAGTGTAGATGGAGAGGACAGGAGAGAGAGCAGGAGAGAGAGAGAGAGAGAGAGAGAGAGAGAGAGAGAGAGAGAGAGAGAGAGAGAGAGAGAGAGAGAGAGAGAGAGAGAGGGCGGGATGTAGATGGATGGACAAAGATGAAGGAGGAGAATGGGGTGGGGGTATTGAACAATGGGAGGGACGATAAGAGGACAAAGAAAGAGATAGAAAGATGGAGAATGCAAGATAACAAATAAATGGGGACAGTAGAGTGAAGAAAGGAGTCAAAGGCTGACAAACTAAATGAGAGCAAAGGAGACTGAACAAAGGGAAAGAGAGAGAGAGAGCTTACTAGGAAATTATAGAGAGATAGAGAGAGAGAGGGGGGCGGGCCGGATAGAGGTGACAGGAACGAAATAAGAAGGCAGAGAGAGATATGTTGCTTTTAATTAACCAGCCACACAAACAAATACGGACTATGTTCTCTTCTCTTCTTGTTTCTCCCATCTTCTTGCTCTCATAACCGCACTTCAACTTTCACCTCTTCTCAGCTCCTCTCATCTCCCCATCCTCTCCTCTCTTCTCACCACTTCTCCAATCCTCTCCCCTCCTGTATCCACTTCTCTCCTCTCATCATCCACTCTTCTCCTTTCTTCCTCCTCTCTCTTCTCCTCCTCTCCTCTCTTCTCCTCTCCTCTTTTCTCCTCCTATCTTCTCCTCTGCCTCCTCTCCTCTCCCTATCCCCTCCTGTCTACTCCACTTCTCTCACTTACACTCTGACCCTGATAGAACAAAGGTCAAGGGAGCCTCCTCCATTACTGTTTACTAACCCCCCCCCCAACACACAACACACACAAACACACATGCACACCTGTCACTGTCAGAGGTCTATAGATTTCCTATTAGCTTCATATTCATCTGAGACAGACGGCGTGGCCCTGGGAGAGAGGCCTATCGCAGAGCTGAATCAAGGCGTCCCAGCAACAGTGATTGATATGAGAAAACAGGCAGGAGCCTGCGGGCTGTGGGACACGCACCATGTGCTCCGTGTGTGTCGCCTACACAGCACTTTGTGGCTTCCAGTCCTACCCCCCACCCCCCACACCAATTAAATAAATAAGTAGATGAATAGATAAATCAGAGTGGTTCAACACACTCTACCCCCTTACCTATCCCCCCCCTCGCCTGTCAGGTAGTGAATGAGTTGTGTACGTTAGTCTCAACGGTGGCTTTTCTCCTTAATAGGTAATTATCTGTAGTTAATTGGAGAAGCTATTGTTTTCATGGTTCCTGGTGATGTCGTCATTGGAGTATTGTCATCGGGGGAGTGGGGGGGTGGGGGGGGGGGGGTCTCGGTCACTGTCACACTCATGTTTAACAGCCTGTGATCAGAGGTGATGGGGATAAGGTCGATAGATGCGTGTGTGTGTGAGTGTGAGTGTGAGTGTGAGTGTGAGTGTGAGTGTGAGTGTGTGTGTGTGTGTGTGTGTGTGTGTGTGTGTGTGTGTGTGTGTGTGTGTGTGTGTGTGTGTGTGTGTGTGTGTGTGTGTGTGTGTGTGTGTGTGTGTGTGTGTGTGTGTGTGTGTGTGTGTGTGTGTGTGTGTGTGTGTGTGTGTGTGTGTGTGTGTGTGTGTGTGTCCGTGTATATCTCTGTGTGATTAGGTCTATATTTGTGTTAATGTGCCTGTGTGAGAGGATGTATATGTCTGCATCTGTGCATTTAGGTGTGTGTATGTGTGTTTATCTGTAGATGTATGTGCGACAGTGGGCAGCGACAGTGGCTTGGGTGTCCTTGAGCAAGACACAATTGCTCCCGATGAGCAGGTGGGCACCTTGCATGGTTGCCTCCTCCATCGGTGTGTGTGAATGTGTGAGTGAATGGGTAAAATGTGAGGAACAAAATTGTAAAGCGCTTTGGATAAAAGCACTATATAAATGCACCATTTACCATTTATCATTTATGTGTGTGATTATGTGTGCGCGTGTGTGTGTGTGTGTGTGTGTTGGGAGGTGGCTGGGATATTGATTGACTTCATGAAATGCTATGTCCTGGATTTGACCCGACCAATCCACTCCAGCGAAAGGCAGCCACTGTCATCCATTTACATTTACATTTAGTCATTTAGCTGACGCTTTTATCCTAAGCGACCTACAAGTTCTGTATGACAAGTCATCAGGAAGGGTACAACTCTATCAGCTGAGTAACAATGTTCATCAAAGTGTTGAGTGCTACAGTGTAGGTTAGTTTATTAGTGCATGACGGTAAGGTTAGTTAGGGTTAGATTAAAAAAACAAAAACAAAAAAATAATTAAAAAATGTAGTTCATCCTGCACACACACCGACACCCATTACAGTACTTAAAGGTGCATGGAGTGGAATTCGGAGAAGTGAAAAAAATATTTATGGTTGAATAAACAAATTAATTGTAAAAATTGGGTCCGGTGTCTGAAGCTTTAACACCATACCTGAAAAGTTACTGTTTCACTGGTGTTGTGTACGATGGGCCTGTGCTGTTTACAGGCCCCCTACCTTTGTTTGTTTGACTTTGACTTGATTTTGTCAGTCAAGTATTGTCTGAGCTGATGTCTTCACAGCGTCTCAAAATGATTTGGCCAGATGGAGGAGCTATAACAACAAACGTTCTGTCCTGTAACAACTTTGCCAAAGAAATGTGTGTGTGTGTGTGTGTGTGTGTGTGTGTGTGTGTGTGTGTGTGTGTGTGTGTGTGTGTGTGTGTGTGTGTGTGTGTGTGTGTGTGTGTGTGTGTGTGTGTGTGTGTGTGTGTGTGTGTGTGTGTGTGTGTGTGTGTGTGTGTGTGTGTGTGTGTGTCTGTGTCTGTGTGTGTGTGTGTGTGTGTGTGTGTGTGTGTGTGTGTGTGTGTGTGTGTGTGTGTGTCTGTCTGTGTCTGTGTCTGTGTCTGTGTGTGTGTGTGTGTGTGTGTGTGTGTGTGCGCGCGTGTGTGCGCGTGTGTGCGTGTGTGCGTGCGTGCGTGAGTGTGTGGTTAGGGTTGGGATCAAACTGGCTGATAGTCTGACCAACTTCACACTACTGCTGCGGACCCAAGGGAGTGCAGTGTCATGCGTGAAGTCGATTGGAAGAGCAGTTCTTGAGAACGAGCACTCCGTACGTCCATGCCCTGAACAGGCACTGCACTAGTTCTAAGAGTTACTTGCAGCCGGTGTGGCATATAGGATAAATATGCATTTGGCCACTCACTTATATTATTTTATATGTTTTCAGATGCTGCCCATTCAATTTCAGCATTTCTGATTTGAATAAAAGGCAGGAGAACAACTGTGGGTGTATAAGCTGTGGGCTTTTGCTGGTTCTTCAGTTGGCAGTAACACGAAGAGAACATCACTAAAGCCACTGAAGACCAGCCAACCCCCTGCTCATTTAAATTGATTCCTTCTGGTTGGTAAATGTCACCTAAGCACATTTACATATTATTATTATCAGTGTACCCTTCTGGGTTGTTTCTTTATATTGTTTGTTTTGTGCTTCATTACATTGTTCAAGTGAACTAACATTGTATGAACACCTGAATACTAGTTGACGAAACCGTCACTTACAGTATGCTAATGTAGCTCCTCAGCGATTTAAGCTGTTATTTATAACATTATAAAACATTAGCTAAGATTTTAATGACTATGACTGTTGGTAGTTGTCGTCGACTTTGTTTATTATGCGGAATCTGCAGGTAATGTTGTTCATGACTAAAGCTGAGCTCACTAATACAGTATATGCTAACGTCAGCTGGCACATTTAAAAAAAATATTTTGTCATTTAGCTGACGCTTTTATCCAAAGCGCCTTACAAGTTATGTACGACAGCAGGAAGGGTACATCTAACATGGTCTGACTTTGGTAATTTGGGGATCAGGCGAGCGGCTGCGTTCTGTTTTACTTAGGTTCAGTTTGAGGTGGTTGGTCGTCATCCAGGCAGAGATGTCGGACATACAGGCCGAGATTCGCTCAGAGACATGGATATCTGAGGGAGGAAAGGAGAGGAAGAGTTGAGTATCATCGGCATAGCAATGATACAAGAAGGCATGAGACGTAATAATGTTACCCAGAGATTTGGTGTAGAGGGAGAAGAGGAGGGGTCCAAGGACCAAGCCATGGAGGACACCCGTCCGAAGGGGACCGACAGGGTCCCTCTCCACGATACTTGGTAGGAGCAGTCATTGAAGTAGGATGTCAGCCATGCCAGTGCAGAGCCTACAACTCCCATTCCTGGGAGGGATGTGAGGAGGATCTGATAGTTGACTGTGTCAAAGGCTGCCGACAAGTCCAGGAGAATCAGGACAGAGGAGAGACCCTTTGCTTTTGCAAAGTGAAGAGCTTCTGTGACCGCTATGAGGGCCGTCTCTGTGGAGTGACCAGTCCTGAAGCCTGACTGATTAGGGTCTAGGAGGTCATTCTGTAAGAGATAATCAGTAAGTTGGTTGGATACAGCACGTTCAAGTGATTTAGAGAGGAATGAGATAAGAGAGACAGGATGATAGTTGTCTATGACTGTGGGGTTCATGGTGGTTTTTTTATGAGCGGTGTGACTCTGGTTTGTTTTAGGGAGGTGGGAACCACTCCCAAGTTGAGGGAGGAGTTGATGGTTGTCGTTAGGAATGGGAGGATGTCTGTTGCAATGGTCTGGAGGAGTGGGGAGGGTATCAGGTCCAGCTGGCGTGTAGTGCGATGGATCGACGTTACCAGTGTGGAGGCCTCGGTGTCTGTAATGGGAGAGAAAGATAACAGGGTGAATGATGAGGTCCTCGATTCAGCATTTGGAATGGGCGGGGGTTGGGAGAAACAGCTACGGATGCTCTCCACTTTTTTCTCAAAGAAAATAGCAAAGTCTTCGGCAGAGAGAGAGTAGGGGGGGGGGTGGATGGGGAGGGAGGACATGGTGGCGTGGAGTTTGCGAAGGTTTTTAGCCGAGGCCTTGATCTTATGGTGAAAGAAAGAAGCTTTGGCAGTAGTAATGGTTTTGGAGAAAGCTAACAAGAGGTTGTGATAGGTGGTGATGTCACCAGTGAGGCGTGACTTTCTATACTTCCTCTCGGCTGCTCTCAGGACCTGTCCTTTTTCTCTCACTGCATCCGACAGCCATGGAAGGACTTTGTGGGGAACGGCGGGCAAACCTCTCGGCGGGGGGACAGAGCTTGTTGAAGGAACTTCACTTGTTGCCAGAACAACAGTAAACAGTCACATTATGTATTGAATGGTTAACATTCACCTACATATTAAAACTCACACCTGAAAGTGAGCTGCATGGATCTAAGTTATCCAGAAATCGCTTTCATTTAGTTTCAAGATACAGTTAACATTACACCTCTGTGCCAGGCTTCACAGATCCAGATAGGATTATTGATGAGAACAGACATGTAGAAATGTACGACAGACTGACTTTTAAATGTAATTCCCGGGTCCCCCCCATCGTCCTCCTCCTCTTTTCTCAACCTCTTCTTCCTCAATGCGCCTTCTCTCCTCCTTCTTTCTCTTTTGTCTATACCTCCCCCTGTCTTTCTATCCTTCTCTCTTCCACTCTCCCTCTTCCTTGCCATCTCTCTCTTTCTTTCACTCTCTATATACTTCCTCCTCAGCTCTCTCTCTCCATATCTCTCTCTCTCTCTCTCTCTCTCTCTCTCTCTCTCTCTCTCTCTCTCTCTCTCTCTCTCTCATGTAGACATTTTACGACAGACCGGCTTTATTAAATCTCTGGGTCCCTGAGATTGAATGTCCTTGTGTTCAAGGCACCAGGAACCATCAAAGTGAAGCCTTCAAGGCCTTAATAGTTTAGAGAGAGAGAGATAGAGAGAGAGAGAGAGAGAGAGAGAGAGAGAGAGAGAGAGAGAGAGAGAGGAGAGAGAGAGAGAGAGAGAGAGAGAGAGAGAGAGAGAGAGAGAGAGATATAGGGCTAGAGGGAGGGAGAGAAAGAGAAAGAGAGAGGGCTGGAGGGAGGGAGAGACATAAAGAAAGGGTGAGGGCAGGGCAGAATGATAAAGTGAGAGAGGGAGAGGGAGGGGCAATTGGTAGAAATAGGAAGAAAATGTAATGAAAGTAAGGGAGCTGAGTGGAAAGAGAGAGAAGGGAGATAGAGAGGTAGGGAGTAGGGAGAGAAGCAAATAGAGAGAAGGAAAGAGGAGGGACAAAGATGAATGAGATGGGAGCGCAAGATAGGGAGGAAAGGGAGAGGGTGCAGAGGGAGAGAGATATAACAAGCAAAAAGCAATACTGATGTTTTCATCCCAAGGTATTTTCATGGAATATTGAAAATTTAAAATTCAATAAAAAAAAGTTTTTGGGAGGTTGAAACGTTTTTATTTGTTGATACAACATAGTGAACTCAAATGTAAAAGGTGCCGCAGTTGTTACCTCACAGCAAAAAAGGCTCTCATGGTGCAGAGGAGCTTTCTGTGTGGATTTTGCATGTTTTCCACCGTGTTCGTGTGGGTTTCCTCTGTCTACTCCAGTTCCCCCCCACACCATAAAAGACATACATGCAAGTCGCTCTCCTGCCATTGTCTATGATCAAGGCAGCAAAACTGGAGTTGGGCCCCGGATGCTTGGACTAGGGACACCCACTGCTACATTTTGGGGTGACTGTGGTTCACCAGGTAGACCAGTCGTCTGGTATTCAGATGATTCCCAGTATGTCAAAGTATCCTTGAGCAAGACACTTAACCCCTAACTGCTCCCAATGAGCAGGTTGGCCCCTTGGATGGTCGCAGACCAGGCTGCAGAAACAAATGAGTGGGGGGGCATAACATGTTCTCGGGGGGGCAATGATTTTTCAGGCTGCAGAAACAAATGAGTGGGGGGGCATAACATGTTCTCGGGGGGGCAATGATTTTTCAACATAACAGGTTCCCTTTCATCTGTTTCAGCTGGGACAGCGGCGCTGTGGCTTGCTTGGTGCTGCCCACAGTGCTGAACTAAACAGCAGGGAGGCAACTGAAAAATCTAATTTCTCTCTCTCTTAAGAACATTCACTTATACAAAAACAGACTGAACGGATATATATCTTTGGAGGGTCTCCATTTATTCAACACTTTTGAATTCACGGACAAACTGAACTGAACTGACAAAAATAAGGTGCATAAAAAAGCGAACAAAATTCCTCCACAGGCTACTCACCCATTATTAGTAGAGCCGAGCGGCAGTTAAAACACGGTCCCGCCACTCATTCCTGAACTTGAGAAGTCCTTCTCAAACTAAACACCTACTGTATGTGCTGCTGAGACTAAACACCTACTGTATGTGCTGCAGAGACTAAACACCTACTGTATGTGCTGCTGAGACTAAACACCTACTGTATGTGCTGCTGAAACTAAACACCTACTGTATGTGCTGCTGAGACTAAACACCTACTGTATGTGCTGCTGAAACTAAACACATACTGTATGTGCTGCTGAGACTAAACACCTACTGTATGTGCTGCTGAGACTAAACACCTACTGTATGTGCTGCTGAAACTAAACACCTACTGTATGTGCTGCTGAAACTAAACACCTACTGTATGTGCTGCTGAAACTAAACACCTACTGTATGTGCTGCTGAGACTAAACACCTACTGTATGTGCTGCTGAGACTAAACACCTACTGTATGTGCTGCTGAAACTAAACACCTACTGTATGTGCTGCTGAGACTAAACACCTACTGTATGTGCTGAAACATCCTGATTGATTGAAAACTTTATAAAGAGATTGCAGAATGGGTACAATACAGTACGGCTCAATACACCCAATTGTTAAGGGGATGCAGACCAGAGAAAGACTTTTGTCTTGTTTACATCAGGTTCCCCCATTTTCAATTCATCATGACATTTATGACATACACAACATACAGATATACAGTAGGCTACTGTACCTGCATGGGAAGCAAAATGATGAATTCCAGCCAGTCAAATCTTCCATACAAGGAGCTGCAGAGTGCACTGCAGAATGAATTTTTTTCCCCAGAGAAAAGGCGTGTAGGAAATGTCTTGCTTTATTCTGTTGTTGGGCTTCTCAGTACCAAGATCTCTTGGCGCTGTAGTAGCCTGCAATGGCCCGTAGCTGCTCCTAGCATGAATGCTAGCAGTGTTGTTGTTGACATCAGAGCCCACTAGGGATGGGTACCGAATTCGGTACTTTTAAAGGTACCTACCGAAACACGTCGGTACTACCGAGTATCGATTCACGTGAGATACACCTGTCCCACCTTTCGGTACTATGCGCAAAAAAAATAAAATTCCTATGACGTCACGTTTTGTTGACCGCAAAAACAAAACCGCACGTTAAGGCACAATACATGTTTTCAAACTCTCTTTGGGTGTTTGCAATTCATGGGGACTGGGGAGTATATGTCTCTGATATCTATCTTGGTAGTGGGCAGGTTGTTAGAAAGTGTACCTCAGTTTCCACATCTTCTCTGTCTGACATGACTGTTAGCCTATCCATAGCCCCTTTCGTGACTTTAGTCTGGCCACAGAGCGTCTTTAGAGAGGAGATTGAATCCGGGACACAATGGGACACTGGCTCTGTTCATGGTCACAAATGGATTCCAGCTTCATTTATTTACTACAGATAACAAACGTGTTGTTTCTGTTTTTCTTTTTTACATACTTGCGCCACACGGAACAACTGATCACTACAGCCCAGCACCATATTACTGTAGCCAGTCTCTTGAAACACCACTATCTCCAAACGTTCTTTTGCTATGTGCTTGCGCTGCCACGGTGAGTTTTATTTTTAGCGGTCGGCTTACTCCTTCCATAGTTTCACATATTTGTAACCCATTTGACGTTCTTAAGCTGACGTTAGCTAAGCTAACCGTCGGACATAACGTTAGCTCCTAGGGCTACAGTGCAAGCCGGCACAACTCACAGAAGAGTAGAGGATGTGACGTCGGTAAACAAGCCACACACACCGCAGAGCGGGTCTACTCTTCTCCAAAGCGGGGGAGGAGCAAAAATAACTGCTAGAATACTCAATCAGCAGCAGAGTAGTTCATTGCTGCTAGATTGTTTGTTTGTTTAATCAGTTGTAAAATACTTTACATTAGTAAGATGTAAATAATAATAAAGTAATAATAATACATTATTTATTTATTAAATATGAAGTTTGGATTTTTTTTTCAACTGAGGTAGGTAGATACATTTTTAGAGACTAAAGTACCGAAAAAAGGTACCGTTGGGTACCAGTATCGATTCACAGGTACCGGTATCGGTACCGGTATCGGTTCAAATGTGAAAGGTACCCATCCCTAGAGCCCACGCTACTAGGGGGAGTGGCACTGCTTGTAGTCGTGTTATTATTCAGATGATCAGATCAGTGACAGTGCTGCTGTGGCCCGAACTGGCACATCCTCCCGCGCTGCCCGTTTTCTCACGATTCTCCGACCCAGCTGTCGTACTTAAAAAAAAAAAACGTCTGATGTCCATAATTATTCATTATATTTAGCTACGCTAACTTTTCAAAGATGGTGACGCCGGTATGAGTACAGTACACACTACTCTGCCTGTGATTGGCTAGTATGTTACATTGGCTAGGTAGTAGCAGAGCTCCGACTGGGTAGTAGGAAACTAGGAATCAGTGTAAGCCAATCACAGGCAGAGTAGGGCGGGTCATTTCGTAGTTCTTTGAGTAGGGTATATCTGCAGTGCCGCAGCCCCATACAGAGTTCTTTACCAGGCTTTATCTTACGGAGGAGATAAAACTGGGAACGAGGTTAGTCATTTCGCCAGGGCGGGCACAGCTGACTCAGTGGGCGGGCCAGGCCCCCTAAAGCCCGCCCATGGCGCCGGGTCTGGATGGTCACCTCCGTCGTTGGTGTGTGAGTGTGTGAGTGAATGGGTGAATGTGAGACATGAGTTGTAAATCGCTATATAAATGCAGTCCGTTTATAAATGCAATCCATTTACTAAGTAGTTAGGATGGGTTAAATGCAGAAGGTATGCACAAGGATTCAATGCCCCTGATTACATCACTGGTGGCCCTATTCAAAATAATTTACTCTCAATAACTAACTAACTAATAACTCTCAATGTCTAACTAAAGTTTGGATGTTTCGGATCTGTGTGAAATTCTGTGCAAAATAAATCGGCATTGTTTTTTGGTGGAGTGCCCCTTTTAATTAATAAAGCAGACCTTTCCATTGTTTGCTAAAGTATTTCATTCAGAAAATTAGTTACGACTTACGAAAGGGTTTGCTGTGGTAAAGGTTTGCAGGTCGCCATTGATATTTTGCAGGCAAAAAGACAAAATCGGTGTGCCTTCTGAAACTGAAAACGAAACGCTCTCAGCACAACAGAAAACCTTATGGAATGATCGGTGACCCGTATCCCTTCAATCTCCCTTCTACCTGTGAGGCTGGAGTCGGCTTGAGATGTGGAGACTTTAGGAGGACTTTGGGGGCGTAGATGTGACGACAAACAGTGACGAGGGTGAGAGAGAGAACACGAGGAAGGTTAGGCGGGGACAGGGTGACAGTTTACGGTGGAAAAATACAGAAATCGAGCAATTTTATAAGTGGTTCAAGAGGAAGTGGTCTCACTTTCTGGCCAAGTCATAAAGTCAAAATTCACTTTATATTTGAAAATCAATAATCACAGAAACTTTTTCCTTTTTTTCCTTTTCTTTTTGGTTAATGATAAGTGTTGGATATAACATCCACTGGGAGCCTAAAACAGCACTTACAGGTTTGACAGTTAAAGTCGATATCTATAAACGTAGACAACCGTTTTCCTAAGTTGTAAATCAGGGCATCAAGACTTCAATTTGTTGAAGTGACACTTTCTGGAGCTGGTCCACTCACAATGAATTAGAGACCAGAGACTATTAGAGACTATCAGAAAATGTCCTCTTATTGCAGTCAAATCACCGTGGGCAGTGTCCTTGGTGTTGTTGCACTATTCCCTTTACAGCTTGTAGTTTGGGGAGGGGAGTGGACTAACCTGATAGGTCAAAATATAGTATTGTGGTGACCCTCTCTCTCTCTCTCTCTCTCTCTCTCTCTCTCTCTCTCTCTCTCTCTCTCTCTCTCTCTCTCTCTCTCTCTCTCTATCTCTCTCTCTCTCTCTCTCTCATTCCCTCTATTTATCTTGTGTGACTATAACAGAATAATTAACCTTTTAAAAGCCTTTTTCCCCCCTGTGTTTGTGGATATCGTTGGCTAGATTTTATGTATATGCCAAAAAAGTAGCTCAGTATCACATCTTGGACTCACATTACAATAATCCATGTTTGTTTTTTAAAAACAATCACTATTAAGCGCGTGAACAACAAGTGTCACATCTTTCACCCAAGTGTCAGAAGTGGACAGGTTGACTCCCATGTTAAACACATATTTTAAAATGAGATTTAAATTAGTTTAAAATTAGAATCATTCACAAATAACATGATACCAGGATAGTTAACAATTCCAGGAGCTAGATTTGTGATTTTTTTTTTCAGATGATGGCGCCATTGCTCCATGCAAGCAAGAGAGAGGTCTAGAAGAGCCAGAACAGGAGCAGGTTGCACGGCCCATAATAGGCAGTCTCTCTGGGCATGCTCTAGTGGTCTCTAGGCGTCTGCCCCAGCGTTGACCCCAGCCTGGCAGACTATTCTGCCCAGGGACCCAGATGTTTGTTTATTTGTTTATGCACCTGAAGTGAAACAAAACCCCCCACACTAAGCACACTCCCTGGGCCATGCAGCAGCTCTAGGGAGAACATGTCCCTGCTCTACCAAGCCCAGCGTATGGCCCCCCAAATCTCATACTCTGACATTATTTCCATGCACCAGGCAGGAGGTACACTCACAATGAATATAAAAAATGTGACTAAGTGTCAAAAAATATATATATTTACTGTCATGATTTGAAAGTAATGTGGAAATACACATTATATGAAAATATATTAATGTGAATTTTCTTTTTTGTAATGTTTTTTATAAAAATCCTGAAAATGAATAAATATTCGATATGTCGTGAGGACTGAAGTTAAAATTGGAACAATACATGAAAATGATATGTTTTTAATGAGATGTCAGTTTCGGTCACTAAGGATACAGGTAGTGGATTTTTTGAAGGGTGACCCGAGGAAAAGATAACTTTTGTGCTGCCTTTTCACATATTCTATACACATATAAAGCAATCAAACTATTACAATTCAAATTCCATATAGAGAACATTTCATCAGCATATAGGCCTAGCTGAATAGGCCTGCTATTTTATTGTCAGGGTTCAGAGTTGAGAAACAGTGGATTCTTGGAAACTAGTTTTGCTTTGTTTACGTGTTGAATGAATGAATGAAAACTTTATTTAACATATTGCAGAATGGGTACAATACAGTACGGCTCAATACACACAATTGTTAAGGGGATGCAGACCAGAGAAAGACTTTCGTCTTGTTTACATCAGGGTCCCCCATTTTCAATTCATAGTGGTCAATTCCTAGTGGTCAAACAATAATAACAGTTTCCGACACATTAGGTTAATTTACATGTACATGTGTTAGCTGTTGGTGGTGAGTAACCAATCATTGCAACTTACGTTATTATATTCCTATTTTATGTTTGGATGTTTGGATGATAATGATGATGAGTTAATGAGTTAATGGCTGCAGATGGGTGATGTGGTGTCGGGTGAAAGCAAAAGGTAGCGGAATGTCTCGTGTTGCAGGGAATGTCCTCTCACACCTGTCTCATCCAGATACAGACATTTAGGACATCACAGGGAACTAAAATGCAATTGGCATGAACTCACATACTTGACATCCATGTCCAGTTGCAGCCCCCTAGGGCAAAACCTGTAGCCACTAGAGGATGGGGAAATATGTGTGGACCAACTGACAGAGTGACCTATAGAGCTGCTGGTTGCAGCAAAAAATAATGCACATTCTAGGAGAGCACTTTATGACTGCCCTGTTTAGACCCTATCTCTGAATTTGCCTCAATGCCCCCCCCCCCCCCCTTTCCCCTCTGTAGGGGTTATTTAAAAACCAATTTGCAACCTTCCCTTTCTCTCAGATCAAGTATAGACATATAGAAGGGAGAGTTGTCTGCGTTTGGCTTCACTTTAGTCAGGCCTGTCATATAGTCTTACACTCACACTATTATTCACATCTCACAAGCTGAGGCGAAACACGGGGGTATTCCAATCTCTTGACCTGTTTAGGTATTCATATATTTCTACCCGTCCCCCCTCGTGGATTACTTTACATTGCCTTGTGGTGGTACAGTTAAAAGATTTGGTCCATTTTCAAATCGGAAATATACAGATGGGCGTATTTCATACTCATATTCAACGTCTATAGGGCGTCTGCAAGAGAGTTAAGTCCATTTTCCCATCTCTCCGTTTTGCTTTGGGAAATATGTAAGAAATATGCATGAGAAATATTCCTGCCAGCTGCTCTCCATCTCATCTCGTCCATGAGTGTAGTGTGGTTAGTGCCCCCCCACCCCCCCCCCCCCCCCCCCGACCACACACACACACCAACGTCTATCTTCAACCCCCCCCCCCCCCCCCAACCCCCCCAGATAAAAAAAAAAGAAAAAAAAGCTTTATCTAATTCCACTCTATGGGAGCTTTCTCTCTGATGGGGGCGCACACACACACACACACACACACACACACACACACACACACACACACACACACACACACACACACACACACACACACACACACACACACACACACACACACACACACACACACACACACACAGGGTCTGGGGGGGAGAGAGATATAGGGGGGAGTGAGAGGGATAAGGGGGAGAGTGAGAGAGATAGAGAGAGGGGGGGAGGGGGGAGTGAGATAGAGGGGGGGATAGTGTGAGAGAGAAAGGGGGTGCGACAGAGAGAGAGAGGGGGGAGAGATATATATAGGGGGAGTAAGAGAGAGAGAGAGAGAGAGAGAGAGAGAGAGAGAGAGAGAGAGAGAGAGAGAGAGGAGAGAGAGAGAGAGAGAGAGAGAGAGAGAGAGAGAGAGAGAGAGAGAGAGAGAGAGGGGGGGGTTGGAGTCAGCAGATGAAAAGAGAAAAGACAGTTCATCCATCCTGATGATTTGAACTGAAAAGCTGTTCTGAACTAAGATGTGTTGACCACAGGTGAACAAAGACAGATATCTTCTTCAAGGTTTCACCAAGATGTTGCTATTGTCAGCAGACACCTATTATAGACTAGAGAACTGTTTACTGTTGGGGTCAGGGACAGACAGAGAGAAGCTGTGGTACATAAGCCAGTCAGTGGAAGGTGCAGAGAACAGAACGGACAATGCCCTGATACTGCTAACAGTGATAGAGAGAGAGAGAGAGAGAGAGAGAGAGAGAGAGAGAGAGAGAGAGAGAGAGAGAGAGAGAGAGAGAGAGAGAGAGAGAGAGAGAGAGAGAGAGAGAGAGAGAGAGAGAGAGAGAGAGAGTTACTGTTGAAGTCAGGCCCAGACAGAGATAAGAGAAGAGTGACCAGGATAGGTCTGATCTTGACCGCAATATCTCTGTGGCTGAAATTGATCGAGCTATCAGGAAGATGAAGGGTGGCAAAGCCCCAGGGCCGGACGGCTTCCCAACAGAATTTTTTTAAAACATTCTCTCTCAACTAATTCCTATTTTAAAAGATGTATATGCAGAGGCATTGGAACGGGAGTCACTCCCACCCACAATGACTCAGGCCACAATTTCAGTGCTTCTTAAAAAAGGAAAAGACCCTCTGAAGTGTGAATCATATCGGCCAATCAGTTTGCTTTGCTGTGATTATAAGATTTTAACCAAAGTTTTAGCCAGTAGACTGGAGTCAGTTATCCATACAGTGGTACACCCGGATCAAACAGGCTTTATTCTGGAGCGTCAGCTCTTTGGTAACATACGTAGGCTGTTCAATATCATATACTCTCCTGAAGCCCCGCCCACAGCAGAGGTTCTGTTATATCTCGATGCTCAGAAAGCATTTGATCGCATTGAATATGAATATCTTTTCACAACTCTAGAAGGTTGGGTTTGGGTCGGGCCCATTTCCGCACTTGGATTAGGGTCTTGTATGTTTCACCACAGGCCTCGGTCCGAACCAATAAGACTATTTCCAAATACTTTCAGATAGGGAGTGGCACTAGACAGGGTTGCAGATTGAGTCCTTATTGTTCGATCTCGCCATTGAACCACTGGCGGTCGCTCTGAGGAGTGATGCGGCCTCGCAGGTATCTCTAGGGGCGGCCAAACACATATACTATCACTTTATGCAGATGACCTGATCCTGTACCTGTCCGATCCCCATGTTTCCATCCCGAAGGCACTGGATATTATCTCAAACTTTGGCAAGTTCTCAGGATACAAAATTAACCTCTCTAAGAGCTTGTTGTTTCCGGTTAATGATTTAGCTCGAAATATGTCGTTTGGGGCATACCCACTAAAGATAATATCTGAGTCTTTCACATATCTGGGAGTGACTGTGACACGCAAGTATAGGGACTTATTTAAGCTAAACCTTAAACCAGCCCTGGATAAGGCTAAACAAGATCTTGCTCGCTGGTCAACACTTCCCCTATCACTAGCCGGCAGGATTAACTCAATCAAGATGACAGTTATGCCCAGGTTCGTATTTTTGTTTCAAACAGTGCCCGTCTTTATCCCCAAATCCTTTTTCAAAGAATTAGACACATTTATTACAACCTTTATCTGGAATAAGACCATCCCGCGTATTAGAAGGGCATTCCTGGAAAGACCGAAAGAGGATGGAGGATTAGCACTCCCACATTTTTTGCAATTCTATTGGGTGGCAAACATCCATAAATTGACATATTGGATGGCTGCATCACATGGGGGAGGCGGAATGGTGTGGGTTGACATGGAACAACACTCCGCCCACCCGGTATCGCTATCCTCACTAGTGTGTGCTCCACTGCCACTCAGTAAAAAGCGCCTCACAAATAACCCCATGGTGATTGGCTCACTCTGTATATGGGCACAGTTTAGGACTCACTTTAAATATAAACAAGCCTCACCCTGTCTCCCAATTGCATCTAATGCACTTTTTACGCCCTCACTTATGGATGCAGCATTCAAAACATGGGCCGGAAAGGGGCTAACGAAGGTGAAGGGCCTGTTTAAAGAAGGGCTGTTTATGTCCTTTGAACAGTTGGTAGGCGGGTATGACATTCCCCGCTCAAATTTTTTTAGATATTTACAGGTGCAGGGTTTTGTAAAGAAATATTTTGCTTCTTTTCCTGTACTTCAACCAGACAGGTGGCTGGATAAGTGGCTGGAGGGAGACCCAAAACAAAAGAGGATAGTGAGTTCACTATACAGTGATATCCAAGAGATGGCATCCCCATCACTGGACCGTATCAGGGAGTCATGGGGTAAGGATATGGGACTTGAAATCCCTGACGATTCTTGGCAATTGGCAATTAAAAGAATACATTCATCATCTGTCTGCATCAGACATGGATTACTCCAATTCAAGGTATTTCATAGACTACACCTCTCTAAGAGCAGACTTGCTGATATCTACCCGGATGTGGATCCGACCTGCCCCAGGTGCCATCAGGCTCCAGCCACTCTCTGCCATATGTTCTGGTCATGCCCATCACTATCCCGATTCTGGCTTTCTGTTTTTGAAACCTTTTCCTTCATGTGTAACAGGGAGATCAGCCCCAACCACTTGGTTGCAGTTTTAAGAGTGCTCCCTGGCGAAATCAGGGTATCTGTCGCTCAATCAGATGCTGTGGCCTTCTCCTCTTTGTTGGCTAGACGCCTTATCTTGCTTAATTGGAAGTCAGCCATTCCTCCATCACATCGACGCTGGGTCGAAGATGTGATGGCACACCTAAAACTTGAGAGACTTAAATACTCCACCAGGGGCTCTACCCAGAAATTTGGCAGCCATTTTTGGATTATTTTAGTCTAAAATTCCCGGCTGAGGATGCTTAGGCATAGGACGGTGATTTATTAGATAGGCAATTTCTATATGGCAAGTGACAACCTGTATAGGAACAATGCAATTTTCTTTGATTATTATTACTATTTTTATTTTTTATTTTTATGTTATTTTTGTCTACTTTATTTTTCATTTATTTGAGGTATTGTGCAGTTATATGTTGTCATGTATTGTATGTATGTTTGTACGTATGTATATGATGTTGTTGAACTTTTAAAAAACCAATAAAAACTATTTAAATAATAAGAGATAAGAGAAAAGAGGAGAAGAGAAGAGAAGAGAAGAGAAGAGAAGAGAAGAGAAGAGAAGAGAAGAGAAGAGAAGAGAAGAGAAGAGAAGAGAAGAGAAGAGAAGAGAAGAGAAGAGAAGAGAAGAGAAGAGAAGAGAAGAGAAGAGAAGAGAAGAGAAGAGAAGAGAAGAGAAGAGAAGAGAAGAGAAGAGAAGAGAAGAGGAGAGGCTATTCGATTTGAACTGAAACATTGTTCCCAACCAGGACGTTTTAACTGCAGGTGAACAAAGGTTTCAAAGCAGCAAGAAAACTACCTGATGTATCTTCCTTGTTATCGACAGCCAAGTTTTGTTCATCTTCATCATCAAGCTGTTGCTGTTGTCAGCAGACATACTATAGTTTTCCAGGACTAGAGAACTTGTTACTGTTGGGAACAGGGCCAGACAGAGAGAAGCTATGGTACAGAAGCTATAGACCAGAACAGAATGGGAATATGCATTTGCCTAATCTTGAGTAGCTGGATGCTTGGTCGATTATTTTAAAGCCTTGTGTTCCTTATGCTCGGATCTCCTGCTGCTGTAGCCAACAAGAAAACAAGTTAAAATAAGTTTTGCTGGGCCTGACAATATAATAACTGGCCTGATCGGTCAATGATGAAATGATGAATGATTGAACTCAAGAGCACGGCGTGGACACAAACGATCATAACGAGATAGATAATTCCTTTTCATACATTCTCACACCCCCACGCCGATCAATTTAAAATAAATAATAATTATAAAAGTTCTCTATCCCTGGAAAACAGTGCAGTTTGATGATCAAAATGACTGAATTTGACGGTCAATATCTAGGTGTCTACAGTATGTTTCATTACTATCGAGAGGAGCTTTGGCCTCATGTGATGATCATTTGGGAACCCATTTGAATGTTCTCCAAGGCCCACGCGCTCCCCCCGAGCCGCAGTTTGAAAAACACTGTCCTTATTAATATTCATTAATGTAATAGAGAGGAGGCGCAGGAGCGGGGCAGCCATGCTGGAGGAAAGCTGTGACTAAACGCAAGAGAAACAGCACCAGTTCCTACGGGCTGTCGGTTAAGTTTCAATAAATCAGCATTCCAATGAAGTGTTTTACTCGTTAGGGAAGCCCATGGCTGCTCATGAAAACCAAGCTGTCACAATTATTTGCCCTTTATTCCTGCCCAGCCCTTCTGGTAGTTTAGTGGCCTACCTGCTGTCCTAGCATTCCCAAATGGAACTGTTCTCAGTGTGTGTGTGTGTGTGTGCGTGTGCGCGCGCGCGCGCGCGTGTGTGTGTGTGTGTGTGTGTGTGTGTGTGTGGATGGATGCATTTGTATACGTGTATCTTCTCTTGTGTGTTCTTGCGAGTGTGTCTGACTGCCAAGAGTGTGTGTGTGCGAGTGTGTGTGTGTGTGTGTGTGTGTGTGTGTGTGTGTGTGTGTGTGTGTGTGTGTGTGTGTGTGTGTGTGTGTGTGTGTGTGTGTGTGTGTGTGTGTGTGTGTGTGTGTGTGTGTGTGTGTGTGTGTGTGTGTGTGTGTGTGTGTGTGTGTGTGTGTGTGTGTGTGTGTGCGCGTGTGTGTGTGTGTCAGCCACAGAGTGAACATACCTTTGTACGGTGTAGTCCACAGGTTTCGTTCTGAACGAGCGACCGTGATTGATTATATTATTACGTCTGTGTCAGTATGTAACTTTATGTCAGAGAACAGAGGGTCGATAGGGATGCTTGGCCAGACACAGAGTCCCCCTGGACTCCTTGGCGGCTGGACAGATGTCCCGATACAGATGTCCTGTCCCTTTAAAGCTGTAGGAAGGAGGAGAATTTCAGTGTCCAGGTAAAACGTTATGTTAAAGAGTAACTAAACACATGGTCATTTTACTGCCCTAGTGGTTGATATGTTCAGCATGCTGCATACTGTGATCTGGCGATGTCAGAGGATCAAAAATAGGTACTCACAGATTCACAGATTGGGGTGGTGCAGAGTGTGACACCTGTCAGACACCTTTGCCATCACAACAGGGGTGGAGCAGGGTGGTCTTCTTTCTCCTTTGATTTTCCTCATTGCCATTGACTGGATCATGAGAAGAACAAATGAAAACCAATGGACAGGAATCCAGTGGACCTTGGACCCACCTCGAGGACCTGTATTTTTCAGATGACCTTGCACTTGTCTCTGAAATCCACACAGACATGCAACAGAAGACAGATAGGTTACAGACTAACAGTGACCAGCTTGGACTCAAGATCAACACCGGAAAAACCCAGACCATGAGGTTAAATCCAAAAACACATGATCCAACCACACTCAGGGGAGAGGCCATAGGATGTGGAGCACTTCACCTACCTAGGGAGTAACATCAGCAGGGATGGAGGAGCAGACAGGGACATAGAGGCACGCATCAGCAAAGCAGGTAGCATTCAGGATACTCAGGCCAATCTGGTTGTCCAAGCAACTCTCCAACAACACCAAGCTATGGATAGGGCATACCCTTAGGAAGGACTCAAACAACATCACTAGACAGGCCTTGGACTACAACCCACAGGGGAAGAGGAAAGCTGGTAGGCCGAGAAACACCTGGAGACGCTCCACACTCCAAGACCTGAAGAACATCTGAGTGAGCTGGCAAAAAGCAAAGGCCCTGGCCCAGAAGAGAGTGAGATGGAGATCTCTGGTGGACACCCTATGCTCCCCAACGGGGTAAAGAGGATTAAGTCAAGTAAGTCAGATTGTGCAGCTGGGCTTGGCATTGTTTCGCTCAGATTTGACAGACTAACATTATCCCTTTCTAGATACAGTGTCACAAGGTCATAGGAAGTTGAAAAGCAAGGTGGCAGCAGCACAAGGTGAATACAGTGGAGAGCTCCTCCACATTACAACATTACAGGTGCATTGGGGAGTTTCTGAGCAGGGGTGTATTGCAGTGTCCCTCGTGGCACCCATCAAACTCGTGCCCAAATCATGTCAGGTGGCTCCTGGGGGAACACTAGCAACGCCCAGATCTAGGAAGGGAAAGTTCATGTTCATAAATATTAATTAGACTGTCCTAGGCCATATATTCATAAGGTATGAATTGTTAAAATGAGCGTTACTCTTTTATAAGGACACAGTTTCAGGCCTGCGTCGGCTTAAATATACAGAGCTTACGTCTCCCTGTAGACTGAGAGAACAGGCCGTCACCATGCACTTCAAAGGGTTCAAAGCAAAAGTGACCTTCAGACATTCCCCCTTACCTTCCTCTCTCACTGTTGCACCTTCCTCTCTCTCTCTGCCCTCTATGCATCCCTCTGTCATACTAGGTCTCTCTCTCTCTCTCTCTCTCTCTCTCTCTCTCTCTCTCTCTCTCTCTCTCTCTCTCTCTCTCTCTCTCTTCTCTCTCTCTCTCTCTCTCTCTCTCTCTCCCTCCCTCTCCTTGCCTTTTCCTATCATCTCATTCTGAGGGAACAAACAGTGACTTAATCAATCGGATGAAAGAGCGCCCCTCCTCCCTCTCTAAAACCAAGGCCCTTGTGATTACCGAGGGAGCATTTTGGTTCGCTTCAAAGGCTGATGAAGGATGATGATGCAACGGAGGCCTATAATTGGGAGTCATAATACGAGAAGAAGTAGAGGATCCGTCTGGCCCCGAGATGGCGTGATGCGATTCGCGAGTCTGTCTAGTGGAGAGGAGACAGACAAGAGTCACGGAGGAGCAGAGCAGCGTCCCTCGAGTATTTGTTCATGTGTTGAGAAGAAATCTCTGAACAGAATTGTGCGTCTCGCACGCAAGACAATCGTGTTTAGCCTGCCAGCTCTAGAAGAGATCTATGGTGCCAGGCTGCTTTCCCGTGCCTCTGGCATTATCAACGACCCCTCTGGTCACCCAGCCGCAGGCCTCTTTGTCCCCCTCCCCTCGGGCAGACGTTACCGCTCTATCACATGCTCTACCTCTCGGTTTACTAAGAGCTTCTTCCCCAGTGCTGTGCGCAGCCTGAATAACTTTTTTTGTATTTTATCCTATTTTGTTTCGGTGTGTTTATTAGTGTTATTAGTCAGGTTTGTGGAAGTGCTGTTTTTGTGTGTCTGTGCATCATGCACTTTGATTATATGCACTTTTACTGTAATTTGTGCCTCTATGCATTATGCACTTAACTATGATATGCACTTTTAGGGGATGTTGATATCAATTTTAGCATTTGTCCTTTTATGCTGTCTGTGTTTTTACATATTTTTCCTGTACTGTTTCTACTCTGCTCCTGTATTGGATTAGTTGTAGACACACAGTGTTTGCTCTGTACCTGTATTCCAATGTGGATTCGTCCATACATGGCAAATAAAATCTTAGACTTTGACTTGACTTTGATGCTGTTTGCAAAAAGATTTGCCAAAACAAACGCATTTCCTTTGATTTACACCGTCGCATGACAGTGACGTATGCCGAAAATAGCAGACCTACAAGCTCACAATGTGTCGCTCCCGCAACACCGGCAGGTCCACCTGATGACTCGGAGCAGCTAGACAAAATGTCAGAAGTTTGGAAGCATTTTAAAATTGAAACCAAAGCCAGTTGCAATGTTTGCAAGGCGGACGTTCCGTGTGGAGGAAAGAACAGAGCTGCGTTCAACACAACCAATCTAATATGCCACGTTATGTGACTAGAGCGAGCAAAGGAATGGGGGACTCTGCGGCTGGTGCTTTGCCAAACAGCTGTATTCAGTGGCGGCCGGCCGATAGTGGGCGCTAGAGCGCCGCCCTCCCTGGTTAAAAGAGAGAAGAAGATTATTATAATTTTTTTTTTGAGCCCCAGAAATAAAATAAACATGTTTAAAATGAATAATATTTACTCATTTTAAGTATGTCTGTGTTTCCAATGCACAATATAACGTTAATATATCAAATATAAATAATTGTTTTCATTAACAGGAAGTGACTGTCTGATAGAGAATAATACCGCCTCTATACTTTCCGTAGCCGCATTTCTCTCGGGCTAGACGCAATATCGCTTACAGTGGGCGTGCACTGGTTTCATCGATGTATCCTCGCAGCCAATCAAATAGGTCCACGCACGTAACGCACTGTGCGTTGAAATATGATGTAATATGATGGAAGCCGGGCGCGTTTTCAAGCAATCTATATCATCTAAACAAGCAGCGTCTATACTTTCCGTAGCCGCATTTCTCGGAGACGCTCTAGCCGCATTTCTCGGAGACGCTCTCTGATTGGCCGACTCCAGTTTCTACACTGGTTATGTAGTTACTCTTCAAAGTTGGTTAAGGTTAGAGTTTGTCTTAGAGCATGACGGCAAGTTCTTTTGACGGTTAAGCTTAGGCACTCTTTCAAAGTTGGTTAAGGTTAGAGTTTGTCTTAGAGCAGGGCGATAGAACACCAGGTAGTTTGCAGGCTGTTCGATGCTGTTGTGTTGTGGTGCCTAACCTGGCTAACAAGAAGCTATTTGGATGCAGTCTACTCTGGACAGTGGATATACATCGACAACAGTCTGGGACTGTGGGACAGTGGACATATACACTTTATCGACCACATTTCAACTAAACAAAGTGATTTAATGCGGTCTCTCTCTCTCTCGCTCTCTCTCTCTCTCTCTCGCTCTCTCTCTCTATCTCTCTCTCTCTCTCTCTCTCTCTCTCTCTCTCTCTCTCTCTCTCTCTCTCTCTCTCTCTCTCTCTCTCTCTCGCTCTCTCTCTCTCTCTCTCTCTCTCAACACAGCGTGTTAATTCCGCTGTGGGTATTGCATAATGAATGAATGGTAACTTGTTTAAAATGACAAGATATATATATGTGTTCATTATTGGATTGGTCATACGTGTACTAGTGTAGTATGAATGAACTTGACTTAACGTTGGTAACGTTATGAGTCAGTATTCGCTTGGTCAGCTGTCTGTGTTTTAGACCAAAATGGAGCAAATCATTACGTAAGTCGAACACTGTGAATGTATACTAATGTGCAAACAGATTGAAACTTTGAATATTTCTAGTATGAAGCACATTCATTTACATTTACATTTAGTCATTTAGCTGACGCTTTTATCCAAAGTGACTTACAAGTTCTGTACGACAAGTCATCAGGAAGGGCACAACTCTATCAGCTGAGTAACAATGTTCATCAAAGTGTTGAGTGCTACTGTGGGTTAGTTTATTAGGACAAGTGCATGACAGTAAGGTTAGTTAGGGTTAGATTATTTTTTAGATTATTTTCTTATTCAGATAATGGTTGAAGAAGTGCGTCTTTAGTCGACGGCGAAAGAATGGACAGGTTTCGGCTGTCCTAACTGGGGTGGGTAGTTAATTCCACCATTGTGGGGCAAGGACTGAGAATAGGCGACTTATCTTTGATGACCCTCCCGGAGCTTGGATAGGAGTAGGTCTGAGGCGGCCAGAAGATGCAGAGCGTAGGGGTCTTGAGGGTGTGTAGTTAGAGACCATTGACCGGAGGTAGGCGGGAGCAGTTCCCTTTGCGGCACGGTATGCTAGGTCGAGGGCCTTGAAGCGGATTCGTGCAGCAATGGGGAGCCAGTGCAGGTCCCTAAGAAGTGGGGTGACAGGCGCCGACATTGGTAGGTTTGAGATCAGGCGGGCCGCTGCGTTCTGAATGAGTTGAAGAGGCTTAGTGGCAGTGGCCGGGAGGCCAGCGAGTAGTGCATTGCAGTAGTCGAGGCGGGAGATGACTGTTGATTGGACGAGGAGTTGGGTGGCTTCTTTTGTCAGGAAGGGGCGGATCCTTCTGATGTTGCTCAGGAGGAATCTGCAGGTTCTGGTTGTTGCTGCGATGTGAGCAGAGAAGTTCAACTGGTCGTCGAGGACAACACCAAGGTTCCTGGTGGTCGGGGACGCGGTCACAGCTGCATTCTCGACTGTGATGGAAAGGTCGGTCAGGGGGGAGGATTTGGCCGGCAGGTGGAGCAATTCTGTTTTGCTTAGGTTCAGTTTGAGGTGGTTGGTCGTCAACCAGGCGGAGATGTCGGACAGACAGGCCGAGATCCGCTCAGAGACGTGGATATCTGAGGGAGGGAAGGAGAGGAAGAGTTGAGTATCGTCGGCATAACAATGATAGGAGAAGCCATGAGACGTGATAATGTTACCCAGTGATTTAGTGTAGAGGGAGAAGAGAAGGGGTCCTAGAACCGAGCCCTGGGGGACACCCGTCCGCAGGGTGCGGGTGGCCGACAGGGTCCCTCTCCATGCCACTTGGTAGGAGCGGTCATTGAGGTATGATGTCAGCCATGTCAGCGCAGAGCCAGCCACTCCCATTCCTGCGAGGGCCGCAAGGAGGATCTGATGGTTGACTGTGTCGAAGGCTGCAGATAGATCTAGGAGAATCAGGACAGAGGAGAGGCCTTTCTCTTTTGCTAAGTGAAGTGCCTCTGTGACCGCAATGAGGGCCGTTTCTGTGGAGTGGCTAGTCTGGAAGCCAGGTCTAGGAGGTCATTCTGTAAGAGATAAGCAGTAAGTTGGTTGGATACAGCACGTTCAAGTGTTTTAGAAAGGAAGGAGAGAGTTGCCTATGACGGTGGGGTTCAGGGTTGGTTTTTTTATGAGCGGCGTGACTCTGGCTTGTTTTAGGGAGGTAGGGACCACCCCCGAGTTGAGTGAGGAGTTGATGGTTGCAGTTAGGAATGGGAGGATGTCTGGTGCTATGGTCTCTGGAGGAGTGGGGAGGGTAGCTGGTCCAGCTGGCATGTAGTCGGACGGTTCGACGTTACCAGTGTCAGGGTCTCGGCTTCTGTAATGGGAGAGAAAGATGACAGAGTGAAGGATGAGGTTCTCGATTCAGCATTTGGAATGGGTGGGGGTTGGGAGAATTCAGGGCTCAGGGTGAATGTAATGTGAGCCGCCGTGCTCGACTGGGGCTATTGAGGCAACAGAGGGGCTTGTCTCGCTTCGCCAGTTTCTGACGAAAATGCGTCAAATTGGTTACTAATGTGAAAGATCGGATCGGGAAAAATCGGTATCGGCAGATACTCAAAATCACATGATCGGAATCGGATCAGGAGCAAAAAAATGCTATCGGGACATCCCTATTATATACTTTAACAATACCTTTAATCAGAGCAGCACAACTGGACCACTTGCCACTTTAACATGACCTTTAATCAGAGCAGCATTACTGGACCACATACCACTTTAACATGACCTTTAATCAGAGCAGCATTACTGGACCACATACCACTTTAACATGACATTTAGAAGTCAATAGATATTTTTCGCAGTAACATTACTCCTCTCCAACTCTCTCTCAGGCTTCCTCTGTTGCCTTCCTGCAACGACTCATGCCGAAATATTGACCACTATGAAAACCAGAGACAAAAAATGCTCTGAGTTTCGTAAAAGTCAGTCAAAGCTTACGAAAAGCTTGTGCAGTGAACTCCAAGCCCACGTGACTGAACTCAAACTGCAAAGAAACAGACTAAGAAATGATGTAAACTCCATGATCAAAACTGCAAAAAAAAATCATCAATGACAAAACTGAGGAAAATTTTAATAAACCCTGTGAACTTTGGAAATGACTCAATAATCAACTAGGCTGCAGTAAAAAACGTAAAACCAGATTGTTAAACATAAACATAAAGACGGACAACACGCTCATCCCAAACAAGCTAGATGTGGCCAATTACTTAAAACATTTCTTCACAAACATAGCCACAACACTGGTAAATAAACTACCCTCCCACTCAGGGCATTTTGGGGTAGAACACATCATAGCCTTCTCTATCTGAACGACCACATCAAGCAAGAGGTGGACGTGGGCAAATATACTGCGGCATAATCACTCCATTCTGATTGACAAGCTAAAAGCAATTGGTTTTGATAGTCTATCAGTGAGCTGGATGCAATCCTACCTGGAGGGGAGAGAACAGATGGTGGAGGTAAACAGTACCCTACCCCCCCCCCCCCCCCCCCGCCTCCAGTGAGCTGTGGTGTTCCACAAGGAAGCATACTAGGACCGCTACTATTCCTAATTTATGCAAATGACATGTCGTCAGCTTGTGACTGCAACTTGTTCCTGTTCGCGGACGACTCAGCCCTGCTGGTCTCTGACAAGAACAAGTTACAGGTTGAAAAAACCCTCAGCTCTGAACTAGGCAGAATCTGCACCTGGCTCGCTGATAACAAACTATCATTACACCTGGGTAAAACAGAGTCCATTCTCTTCGGTTCAAATAACAAACTCAGCAAGACCAACGGCTTCTCAGTTACAGTGGGTGACAATATTGTCACAAAAAAAGATCAAATCTTTCAAATCTTTCCTGTGACAAAATGGCATCCAATGTAATCAAAAAAGTCAACCAACAAACAAGATTCTTGTACCGGATCTCCTCTCTGGTAAACCAGAATACCCTGAAGACTCTGGCAGGAGCACTTATTCAAGGGTACTACGACTATGCTTGCACCTCATGGTACCAAATCACCTCAAAGGCGCTAAAAACTAAATTACAAACATCACAAAACAAACTGGTCAGACTACTGCTTGACCTTACTCCTAGAACCCACCTCACCCCTGCCCACTTTGACAACCTAGGATGGCTTAGAGTAGACGACACAGAGTACAGTAACTTGCAATGGGCCTGATCTAAGATACACTACACGACTAAGGTACCCATGTACATGTCAAAATACTTCCCAAAGGTCAGTGAATACCACGACCACTACACCAGAGGGAGCTCCACAAATCATGTTAAACCCAGATTCGGCTCAAGCAAGGGACTAAACACGTTTAGCAATTATTCCACATCAATGTGGAATGCCCTACCCACAGCTGTAAAGGAATGGGAATCACTACCCACTTTCAAAACAACTCTCAAAGAGCACCTACAGGAGATTGCAATTCGAAACTGGCCCCTGTAAATGTCCTAACCCAACCCCATCCAATGTACAGTTACCCACCCCACCTACCCAACCCCCCCCCCATTCCCTCAAAAATCACTCAAGTTCAATTGATCAATTACTCACGCCAATCCCGAATGTGTGTGTATAGTACAGTATGTACTGTACTGTAGTATGTGTGAATGTAAATTTTTCAAACAGTTTTTTTTTTCTCCTGTGTTTGTAAACTTTGTGTGTGTGTGTGTGTGTGTGTGTGTGTGTGTGTGTGTGTGTGTGTGTGTGTGTGTGTGTGTGTGTGTGTGTGTGTGTGTGTGTGTGTGTGTGTGTGTGTGTGTGTGTGTGTGTGTGTGTGTGTGTGTGTGTGTGTGTGTGTGTGTGTGTGTGTGTGTGTGTGTGTGCGTGCGTGCGTGTGTGTGTTTGGCTATGTGCATACGGTACATGTCTATGTTGTGTATGTGTGAATATGCATTTTGCGTGTGTGGATGTCTGCTTTTATGTGTGTTTGTTGTTGTTTGTTTGTTTGTTATTATCAGCTCCTAACAGACCAGAAGTTTCAGAAAGGCCTTGGATGATAATCTAACTAAATGCAGTTTAACTCATTTCCATATGAATATTATTTCCTCACCCCTTTGAAGCCCATATGGAGCCTTTTTGATGTAGAGTTGCAGCCATTTAAGTTGCTTGGTATGTTTGCATGTTGTTGCATCACGTTTGGCTGCATCTGTAAATGTATCGTGTGTACACAGCATATAAATAAAGGACCCTTGTTACGTAAGTCACATGGTAAGGTCTTGAAAACAGAATAATTAACACATCAAATATTATTTATTTCATTTATTTATTTCCTTTTTAGATTTTTTTATGTATTTATTTATTCAATCATTTATTTATTTATATATCCAGGGATGTTTCACTGAACATACTGGCGCATGTTCTGCAGGCAGCATCCTACTTGTCACTCATATTATGCGATGCATACACACTGGGGCCTGGGAGTGGCCACATATTTTTCTATTGTTGTGGGTGAGGTGCCTTGCTCAAAGGCATTTGGATAATAGTGTCTGTGGGTTGAAATCTATGGATGAAATTATATGGATGAAATTGAAAACGTTATACTTATCCAGAAGAAAAATGGTTTGCAATGAGTTCTGAAAAAGTACCTTGTTTATCTGATTCACTGTGGTGAATTATTTTTGTAGTTACCCAGTGGCCTGTGAATATGTCATGAATCTTGAGGCCATGATATTTAATTAGCACAAAATGGACCTTTCCACTTTCCAAGTTCAAACTTTGTTATGATCCCAGAGGGCAATTACAGTGTTTCGGCAGTCCAAGTGCAACATACTGTAGTAACAGAAAGCACAAAGAAAATATAAAAAAGCACTATAACAAAATCATACAAACATCACCACGATGGGTTTTGGTCACCAGTAAAGTGTGAGAACATACCTGTGTATTTTCTGTTGGCAAGAATACATGCTTATATCTGTTTGTCTTTATCCTACACTCTGAGTGCAGTGGATCACGATCACAGTCTAGAATAGTATGGAACTCTGAGTGCAGTGGATGATGATCAGAGTCTACAAGAGTATGGAACTCTGAGTGCAGTGGATGATGATCAGAGTCTAGAAGAGTATGGAACTCTGAGTGCAGTGGATGACGATCACAGTCTAGAAGAGCATGGAACTCTGAGTGCAGTGGATGACGATCACAGTCTAGAAGAGCATGGGAGTGCAGTGGATGATGATCACAGTCTAGAAGAGCATGGAACTCTGAGTGCAGTGGATGACGATCACAGTCTAGAAGAGTATGGAACTCTGAGTGCAGTGGATGATGATCACAGTCTAGAAGAGTATGGAACTCTGAGTGCAGTGGATGACGGTCTAGAAGTATGGCCTGGGTTTTCTGCAAGGCTTGTGGCAAGAAGGTCACAAGTTACAAAACGACACTGGAAAAAAATCACAAGTTGTCTACAAGTTATATTTTCAAGCAACCTTTTTGCAAAAGCTTTCTCAAGGGGCCCTGAGCATGGCCACACCGGTCGATCAGTCAGATAAAAAAATAAATCTTACGCAAACTTGCCATTTAATACTCACTCTCCAAGTAGTTGATTCGACTAAAATAAGCCAATTCAAAAAAAGTACTTGAAAATATAAGTTGAGACAACTTTACAGTGTATAGGCCGACTGGTACGCCCCCGATGAAGTAGAGTAGACAAGTAGAGGAGGTTCAGTGTTCATGGTATTTGCCTCCGTTGCAAACTCAGCTAATTAGTGTCCTCAGCGGTACCGGTAACATTTCCACGTACACACTCCTCCTGGCCTGTTGTTCACCTCTCATTGTTGCTTTAATTTTGTTAAATGACTCATACATCCAAAAATAGCCTGCGTAGCACTGGCCTCCCCCTCTCTCTCTCTCTCTCTCTCTCTCTCTCTCTCTCTCTCTCTCTCTCTCTCTCTCTCTCTCTCTCTCTCTCTCTCTCTCTCTCTCTCTCTCTCTCTCTCTCTCTCTCTCTATCTCTGCATTTATCTTTCACATTCTCTTTCTTATATATTTTATATATATTGTGGCAGATCTCACCCCCCCTCTCATGGATATGTGAAGGATGGGAGATACTATTGCCACGGAAGGAGTAGAGACAATTAGGTAGCTGATTAGTACTGATAGAACACACCTGCGCATCATTAGTCCACCCACATCTCACGTGCACACGCCCAGACACACACACTACAAAGCCACTAGGTTAGTCAGGAGTAAGTTGATCGGAGGTGGAGTTGTTGTTATTGAGAGAGAGAGATTGTGTTATTGGAAGTTGTGAAGGTGAGAGGTAGTGAGAGGAGAGGTGAAGGCGAGTAGGTGTTCATCGTGTACTGGCCCTCGGACTGTATCACAACCATTATTTTTCCTTTCAAACTGGATTCTGCCTTTAATTCAATAAATACTTGTATTGATTGATATTGCTCTTGTGTGGACATTCAAATTTGTTTGTATTTGAACCGGGGCGAATCTGAACCCCACCAGGCTTGTCACAATATTTATATTATATATTTCTTATATCTTTTGTGACCTTTCTTCGCTAGCGGGTGCTGTAGGTACTGAGGGCTTAATTGTCTCAGATGAGAGCCAGTGGCTTGAACGTCACATACAGCATGGGAATTAAGTCGACCAGCAGCCAATCTGGCAGCCCGTGGTTAGTGGGTGAGAATGGGGCTGTTTGGATGCGAAGTGGGACTCATTCGTGCATCACTAGACCATGATACAGTAGGTGGTACAACTCAGTCTCCATCCCACCTGATCATTATCTCCTTGTGGGGATTGTGTGTGTGTGTGTGTGTGTGTGTGTGTGTGTGTGTGTGTGTGTGTGTGTGTGTGTGTGTGTGTGTGTGTGTGTGTGTGTGTGTGTGTGTGTGTGTGTGTGTGTGTGTGTGTGTGTGTGTGTGTGTGTGTGTGTGTGTGTGTGTGTGTGTGTGTGTGTGTGTGTGTGTGTGTGTGTGTGTGTGTGTGTGTGTGTGTGTGTGTGTGTGTGTGTGTGTGTGTGTGTGTGTGTGTGTGTGTGTGTGTGTGTGTGTGTGTGTGTGTGTGTGTGTGTGTGTGTGTGTGTGTGTGTGTGTGTGTGTGTGTGTGTGTGTGTGTGTGTGTGTGTCTGTGTGTGTGTGTGTCCCTATGCTTCCTATCACTCTTCCTATGGTTCATATCACCCTTCCGGCCCAACATCCTTCCTCTGCTTCCTTACATGCTCCCTATGCCATAATCGCACAGCCCTATAGTCAGGCCATCCATACTGAAAATAATGTATGCAGCCATTGTAAAGTTCTTGGCATACTAAGGCCATGGTTACACTGGGCTAATACAGGAACATTTTGTTGCTGAATGATTACGTTTGCATGTCCAAGTTGAAAAGAAACGCAGTTTTGGCAGGAAAACGCGTTCCTCTAGCGGGAACGCTGAAAAGGGGTTTTCGTTTTGGAAACTCGCCGACAATGGTGCCATGTAATCTGCGCAAGCCGGATACGGAGCCGTTCTGCCCAATGCCCATGCGCAGTAGAGACCCGCACAGTTATTTCCAGTGTTTACAGCAGAGCTGTCCCAAGTAGCTGCGGCTACCATGTGTTGTCAAGTTATTGTTATAAGGAGCCCAGTCTGCATTCCCTTAACAATTGTTCGTATTGAGCCGTATTGTATTGTACCCATTATGCAATCTGTTAAATAAAGTTTACATCCATTCATTCTGCTAGCATTAACGTTACCATGCTGCTAGCCACAATGCTATACTGTTATAATGGCATATCCCAATCACGTTAGCACGTAAGCTAACAAAATCGGCGATATTTTTGTGAGACTAAACTCCGCTCTTGGTGGTCAATTGTGTTGATGTTAGTTTTGTTTCATCAACAAATCATCAACAAATGAGGCAGAACACACAGTGAATGTATCCGTTTTTGTTTATTGCACTTAATTTCTTGCTGAAAAATAAATGCTACGTGGCTAAATGGCTCATGCGAGGTATAAAGATGGTGGCTTTTGAGATTTTGAGCAGGATGTGGAGTGTCTCGGTCAACCTTTCTGATTGGTTGAAAATGGCCTTCATGTTTGAACTACATCGACGCCTACTGCTTGGCATTGTACTACATGTATATGTAACAGATGGTATCGTGAAGCGCAGTCAAGAAGGGCTGGGGTGAGTAGCGGTGCTATGGGTTAAACTCACTCTCACATCCTCAAAAGACGCATAAACCCATTACTTAGAAGTGAATTCACCTCTTGGTATAGCGGTCTGTGTTGCTGCCTGCGGTGTGGGAGACCGGGGTTCGACTCCCACTCGGGGCATCAAAGTTTGAGGTGACGTTGTCACAACCGTTACATATATAGTAGACAAGACAAAACAACGTCTAACTTAACTCTTACTTGCCTGCCAATACGCAGCGTTCTGAAAAGCGAATGAAACTAAACGAAAATGGCCCTAGTGTAACCGCAGTCTAATACTAGAAACATGCTACAGAAAAGCAGTCAGTCATTTCTATTTTTCTTCCTCACCTTCATCATCACCCCCCAGAGAAGTGGAGGTTGACAATCAATGATCATCATGTGTTCTATCAGCTGTCATGTTCAGCTAAACAGCCTGAAACACACTTCTTATATTGTACTTCTTTTATTGAATGCATTATGATTGGAGTGTCATATGCTGCCAAACGGACACCGGCTAGTTGCAATGTGGCTCATCTTCTCTTAGAAGGTCTATTTAGACAATACCAGCGATTCTTTGTACATGTAGGTTTCCAAAGGTTCTACTTCATTTGAATTCATTACATGATTTAGAAAGGTGAAATGCGCTCACTTTTCCATACAATTAATTAAATGCATTGATGAGAAAGTAAAGGTCTCTCATATCCATTAATTCACCACTTTTCTTCTGACTTCCAAAGCAAGCTCACTCTATGCACACACGAATTCGTAATCAGTTTGTCTGCCATACAGCTTCACTGTTATGCTATCATCGAACATGCAGAATAGACACTATCTATCTAGTCTATTTGTCAATCGAAATAAACGTAATGGAGGGGGGCGGGGCACCTCCAGTGTCTGCTGTACAACACCACTTGTATTCATGACCAACATGCAGGATCTTGCGTAATAATCCATTGGGCCATGTGGAGTGAGCTACTTAGGAGTCTAGTTTAAATGTAAACGTGTAAATTGTAAATAACTGTAAATTGTACAGTGTTGTTCCAAATCCACACCTAACAAAACTTGATGCGAACCCCAATGGAACTGTGATGAGACACGAAGGAATGGTTATAAGGTGGCTAGGAAATGGTAGGTGTTAGGTAGATACAGTAGGGTATTGGAGGGGGAAGGCCAGACGGATGTCTACCACAGAAACAATGATAAAGGTGGCTGTATTGTTTCTGAGAACTTCGGCGAGTTCTTGAAAAACGAACTGAGCACCGCAGTGGCCACCAGCTCTCTCACCGAACTACTAGAATTCTCTGAAAAATATAGCTCCCAATTCGTGAATATTATAAGATAAGATAAGATGATCCTTTATTAATCCCCTTGGGGAAATTCGGGTGTCAAAGCAGCATGGGGGGGGGGGGGTACAGGGTGGGGGATACATAGCTTCACAGGCCTTGTCCAGCCTAAAACTATTTTGATCTGTTTCGTTTTACTTTTTAGGTTTCCGTAAAAATGAAAACGTCTCAAGATAATAACTGCATGCCACAAATTTATTAAATAAATGTCTTTCCTGTTTTATTTTGAAAACCCCCGACCGGAACTGTTATAGTGTCTGTTGCTAGCAGCTTAACTTGTGTCGGCCGGATCTGTGCATTTCGAGCTAACGTAACGTCATTCGTTTCCAACGGAGAGGAGAGAAAGACAGCGGCTCTCATGCAGCTCAAACTACC
Source organism: Notolepis coatsorum (assembly GCF_963971535.1). Taxonomy (NCBI): domain Eukaryota; kingdom Metazoa; phylum Chordata; class Actinopteri; order Aulopiformes; family Paralepididae; genus Notolepis; species Notolepis coatsorum. The sequence goes on along the minus strand of NC_140172.1, from coordinate 110,160,225 downwards.
TGTTGGAATAAATTAATTGATTGATGTTTAACTTGTCCCTGTGTGTGTCCAGTCATTTCGACTAGCAAACGTTGTATTTAACGTTACCTCAGGATACCACTGTCTTATTGTATTTAGTTGGTTAGCTATTTAGCTAATGTGGATTCAATAGCATTTTGAATAGCATCAATGCTAGCTGGCTGGATACAGCTTTATTTACTAAATTATGGAGCCTTTTTAATCGTCAAGGTAAAAGGAGTTGTCATGATCAACTGAAGGCGTATGCTATGGAACAATATGTGCTTGGGTTTTCAGAAAAAGGCCAGCTATGTGACGCAAATTATTTAGCTAATATTGATAGCATAGCTTGCTGGCTACAGCTCAACACCATGCCATGGGGATACTATTTACTCAATTATGGAGGCTTTTTAATCGTCAAGGTAAGAGAGGATTTGTCATGATCAACTGAAGGGGTATGCTATGGAACAAAAAAATTATAATTCTAACCCTAACTAATCTTACTGTCATGCACTTGTCCTAATAAACTAACCTACACTGTAACATGCAACACTTTGATGAATATTGTTACTCAGCTGATAGAGTTGTATCCTTCCTAATGACCTGTCATACAGAACTTGTAAGTCGCTTTGGATAAAAGCGTCAGCTAAATGACTAAATGTAAATGTAAATGTAAATGAACAGTTTGCCGCAAAAGCCTGATCAGGCTCAATAGCTTCTGCACCACGAACGCAACTACTCTGTACATGCCATTGTTGTTGTGATGTTGGCTGAGAGTTTGCGCATGCGGGGTAAGGGAGAGGTGGGCCAACGCGTAATCGGTTCACGAGAAGACGCGTATCGCTTGTAAAGATGGCGGCGCAATGGGGGGCATCTGCAGGCGTCTTCAGAATTGCGCACTCTGGGAGCTGGTATCGAAAAGTACTGTCTTCAGGCTGCCAGAACGCAGTTCCGTGTGGCAGAATGATGCAAACGATCAAATACTTTGCCTAAAACTACCAAAATCGTTTTAGTGTGGACATGGCCACAGTCCTATACAGTCCAGTATCTATATACACTATAGATACACTCTAAAATATAAATACAAATACAATATAATATAATATAAAAAAAGTACAAAACACAAGATAGTCCAGTGATATGAGTCTCTAGTGCAAAATACAAGATAGTCAGTACGGTGATGTGAGTCTCTGAATGATCCGAAGCTGAGTCTTTTTTTTTTACCTGCAACGTGTTCAACTGTGGTTAGATTTTTGACAAGTTCGCCTTCACTTTCAGTAGGTACCGCCGCCTTAAGGGAACAAACAATGCTAATGGAAACATAGTGGAAATCCACCCTTGTCAAATTCAATAGTGCTGTTCAGTACTTTGCTGACTCCTGAGGCAAGTAAAACAAACTCCAGACACACAAGAGACGTATAGTCAGTTTATCTGCCATACCGTTTTTATGTTGTGCTCTTATTGAAAGTGCAGAAAACACACTATCTAGCTGTAGATTTGTCAGGTGAATCAACATAAACAAAGATGAAGCCTCCAGCGTGTTCTGTACACACAATACCAAATGTATTATGTATAATCGCTATATCACACACCTACTGTAGCTCCCCGCGCACCATACATTATTTCTGCCGATGCTAGTGAAAGCAGCATAGAACTCAAATGCTATACATCACTGACTTGCCAGATGCAAACGGCTGCACAACCAGGTGGGACAAGGGTGGTATTCCAGTTTTCACAAGGTACAGTGTTTACTATTTAATTTTAAAGAGAGAGAGAGAGAGAGAAAGAGTGAGAGAGATAGACTAGAGGCCATCGCAGGACAGAGGATAAAAAACATCTTTTGCCACCCTGACACATTAAACAGC
>NC_140172.1:110156882-110158163 GCF_963971535.1 Notolepis coatsorum | reverse complement strand
ACTGTACCGTCTGGGTGCATGCTGTGTAGATGGCTCTTCCTCAGACAGTCCCACTGGGCTTGCTGTACCGTCTGGGTGCATGCTGTGTAGATGGCTCTTCCTCAGACAGTCCCACTGGGCTTACTGTACCGTCTGGGTGCATGCTGTGTAGATGGCTCTTCCTCAGACAGTCCCACTGGGCACTGTGTGCATGCTGGGTCGAGGCCAGACTCCCTAGAGGGAGACAGAGACTCAGAGATGTTAGCAGTGTAATAACATCAAACGCTAATACAGAAATAAATCAAAAATTCATTTTAAAAGAGGAAGGGAAGAAGGAAGAGAAAAAGTGATATTGTAAGAGATGAATGTTGTACCCCTTGTTGGGTACTTTTTCCTTTTCTTTTTGTGTGCATGTATGTATGTTGGGTTAGTATTTTGTTGTTGTTATTATTGTTGTTGTAGTAGTCGTACAACCCCACCCCACATCCCTCATTCAGGATTATCTCCATGGCCTTGTCATATTGCCTGGTTAATTCACCATCAAACAAACAGATAAACAGCATCCGTTCCGGCAGCGGTATTTGGCAGCGGGCCGTAGTGGCAGCGTGTGATGGACGGTGGTTTTCTATAGCGGGTGCGCAGGTCAGGCCTCCTGATGGTAGTGGAGCAGTTGGTGAAGCAGCACTGTTTGGCTCAGTAGCTACTGGCCATTTGGAGTTTTGGACACAGACAGCAAGGTTAACAGTGGGGACATGTTGCAGCAGACAAAGCCATGGCAATGATAATGACATGATAATGAATGATAATGAGAATATAATGAGTTGATAATGAAGTGATAATGAGATCATAATGAGATGATAATGAGATGATAATGAGAAGATAATGAGATGCACGTGGAGATTATTTCTCAAAGAGTTCTAAAAGTGTATTTTGTCTTTTATACCATTTGTACACGTTTACAAGTTTCCTTCGTGCATTCTCAATGGGCACCGAAAATCCTGAATAATTCCTACGCCTTTGTCACATTGCCTGGTTAATCAGGCAATGTGAGCAGGGTGAGCAGCTTTAAGTACCTGGGGGTCCACATCTCAGAGAATCTGACATGGTCAACACACATAGACACAGTAGTAAAGAAGGCGAAACAGCGCCTCTACCACCTGAGACAGTTAAGGAAGTTCAGAGTATCGGGGAAGATACTCCAGTCCTTCTACTCAGGAGCTGTAGAGAGCATCCTGACCGGAAACATCACTGCCTGGTATGGAAACAGCACGGCACAGGACAAGAAGGCCCTACAGAGAGTGG
>NC_140172.1:110136882-110151882 GCF_963971535.1 Notolepis coatsorum | reverse complement strand
TTGTAGTGTGCTAGTGAAAGGTTAACATTTTGTAGTGTGGTAGTGAAAGGTTAACCTTCTGCAGTGTGGTAGTGAAAGGTTAACCTTCTGCAGTGTGGTAGTGAAAGGTTAACATTTTGTAGTGTGGTAGTGAAAGGTTAACCTTCTGTAGGGTGGTAGTGAAAGTGTGTGTGTGTGTGTGTGTGTGTGTGTGTGTGTGTGTGTGTGTGTGTGTGTGTGTGTGTGTGTGTGTGTGTGTGTGTGTGTGTGTGTGTGTGTGTGTGTGTGTGTGTGTGTGTGTGTGGGTGTGTGTGTGTGTGTGTGTGTGTGTGTGTGTGTGTGTGTGTGTGTGTGTGTGTGTGTGTGTGTGTGTGTGTGTGTGTGTGTGTGTGTGTGTGTGTGTGTGTGTGTGTGTGTGTGTGTGTGTGTGTGTGTGTGTGTGTGTGTGTGTGTGTGTGCGTGTGTGTGTCTGAAATATCTCCAAATATCTACTATCCAGTTCTGATGTCCACACGTGTTGCCCCCTGCCCTCGAACATGTCTGTAGGCCACTACAGTGGTTCCCAAGGTGCACCAAAGGTCAAACCAGAATCTCAATCTCAACATCAAGTATGCAGCAGGGCAGATGGTCTCAAGTGTCATGATTATATTGTCATTGAAGATATTTCCCCTACATTGACAAATTTGACAGGCAGCAATGACATCACTAGTCAAACATATGTAAGCCTACGTATATGAATCAGTACAAGAGCTGTACTGTAAATAAATTATTATTCAGACTAAATAAGAACTGCAAAAACAATTATGACAATAATAATAAGCCAACGTATATATTTTGGGAATGACATCAAGGCCTATCATTGATGAAGTAAGGAAACTATGCCTTGTTGTTGTGGCAGAAACATAAATGAGAGAACAGTGCAACCTCAAGAACAGCACATGAAGCACTTCTATCTGGAAGTAATGTAAGTCTGATTAACAATGCCGATAGTGTACAGTATTTATTTTGACCTCTTATCTGCATTAAACAAGTAGCATGTTCATATCACCAATGCCTGTAATAATCGAGAACCGACAGACAGTGACACGAGAGATACAGGGGGGGGGGGGGGGGGGGATGGAGAGAGAGAGGAAGGGGAAAAAAAGGAGGGAGAGATATTGGGGAAGGCTAGAGAGGCTACGGAGGAGAGACGAGAACGGAGGAGGAAGGAGGCGGAGGGATGGTAGAAAGGGCAGGGGAGGAAGGAGAGAGGAGGATAAACGGAAGGAGGAGAGGAGTGTTCAGAAGCCCCCTCTGTCAGCAAGTGAGCCCTGAATTATTCATAGCTACCCATCTCGTCGGCTGCGGTGTGCCACTCGCTGTAGAAAATAATCACTTTTTATTATATTTATTTATTTATTTATTCCGTATTTCATGCTGCTCATTGAGCCTCATTCATCAAGCAAAATACACAACCATTTGTATGCTGAGTGTTAAAAAACAACAAAATCTAATTTCCACTTAAAATTAGATCATAAGAAGTCCTTGGAAACAGCTGACAGGGAAAGAGAGAGTAAGGGAGGGAACTTCAGCGTTGGACGGAGGTCAGAGGTCAGAGTGGAGAGGGTTAGGGTGATTTAATTTTGAGGGAGGAGGAAACGCTGCAGGTGGGAGAAAGAGAGTTGGACGGAAGGTGGGACGATGGAGGGCGAGGGAGGGACATGCGTTAGGGCGGGAGGGAGACAGGGGAGGGAGGGACATGCGTTAGGGCGGGAGAGAGACAGGGGAGGGAGGGACATGCGTTAGGGCGGGAGAGAGACAGGGAAGGGAGGGACATGCGTTAGGACGGGAGAGAGACAGGGGAGGGAGGGACATGCGTTAGGGCGGGAGGGAGACAGGGGAGGGAGGGACATGCGTTAGGGCGGGAGGGAGACAGGGGAGGGAGGGACATGCGTTAGGGCGGGAGGGAGACAGGGGAGGGAGGGAGACAGGGGAGGGAGGGACATGCGTTAAGACGGGAGGGAGACAGGGGAGGGAGGGACATGCGTTAGGGCGGGAGAGAGACAGGGGAGGGAGGGACATGCGTTAGGACGGGAGAGAGACAGGGGAGGGAGGGAGATGCGTTAGGGCGGGAGGGAGACAGGGGAGGGAGGGACATGCGTTAGGGCGGGAGGGAGACAGGGGAGGGAGGGACATGCGTTAGGGCGGGAGAGAGACAGGGGAGGGAGGGACATGCGTTAGGGCGGGAGGGAGACATGGGAGGGAGGGACATGCGTTAGGGCGGGAGGGAGACAGGGAAGGGAGGGACATGCGTTAGGACGGGAGAGAGACAGGGGAGGGAGGGACATGCGTTAGGGCGGGAGGGAGACAGGGGAGGGAGGGACATGCGTTAGGACGGGAGGGAGACAGGGAAGGGAGGGACATGCGTTAGGGCGGGAGGGAGACAGGGGAGGGAGGGACATGTGTTAAGACGGGAGGGAGACAGGGAAGGGAGGGACATGCGTTAGGACGGGAGGGAGACAGGGGAGGGAGGGACATGCGTTAGGGCGGGAGGGAGACAGGGGAGGGAGGGACATGCGTTAGGGCGGGAGGGAGACAGGGGAGGGAGGGACATGCGTTAGGGCGAGAGGGAGACAGGGAAGGGAGGGAGAAAGGGGAGGGAGGGACATGCGTTAGGGCGGGAGAGAGACAGGGGAGGGAGGGACATGTGTTAGGGCGGGAGGGAGACAGGGAAGGGAGGGAGACAGGGAAGGGAGGGACATGCGTTAGGGCGGGAGAGAGACATGGAAGGGAGGGAGACAGGGAAGGGAGGGACATGCGTTAGGGCGGGAGAGAGACAGGGAAGGGAGGGACATGCGTTTGGACGGGAGGGAGACAGGGAAGGGAGGGAGACAGGGAAGGGAGGGACATGCGTTAGGGCGGGAGGGAGACAGGGAAGGGAGGGAGACAGGGAAGGGAGGGAGACAGGGAAGGGATGGGCTGGGAGATTGATGGAGAGAGTGGCAGAGAGAGGAGAAATGAGTGACAGAGTGAGAGAGTGAAGAGAGTGACAGAGAGAGGAGAAAAGAGTGACAGAGAGAGGATAAATTAATGAGAGAGAGAAAGAGAGAGTGAAGTGAGTAACAGACTGGGGGGAGAGGAGAGGAGAGAGAGTAATAGACAGTGAGATGAGAGAGGGTGACAGACGCGGAGAGAGACACGGGCCCGTGGCAGTGACATATCCTCTGTAGTGATGTTCAGTAGGTAGCAGTGACATATCACCTGTAGTGATGTTGGCAGCAGTGACTTATTCTCTGTAGTGATGTACGCAGCAGTGACCTATTCTCTGTAGTGATGTACTGTAGGCAGCAGTGACTAGTCTGTAGTGATGTAGACAGCAGAGGATGATTGGAGTTCATAGTATAGATTAGAGAGTAGTCTCATATCGACGCAACACAAGTTACATAAAAGCTGCGACCTGCAGCTCTATAGCTAGCTCATTCACTATTATTATTATATAAAATAGTCTCCTAATTCTTGGGGGAGAATATCCTCATTCCCTTAGCAGGGTTTCTAATGAGATACATGTTTCCCCAGTTGACAGGGCTGGACTGGGACCAAAAATCGGCCCTGGCAGTCTTGGCCCAGACCGGCCCACCATAATCGGTCGGACACCACCCACCAGTACACCATCCTTGCGGTCCCCTTAAATATGTGTACCTACCGTACTATTGCCCCAAACCACTACAAAGATGAGTAGTAAGTGCCATGGACAAGTGTACCAGTGCAAGTGGACCAGTGTACTCACTCACTCTTGGCTGAATCTTGTTTTGGGTGGTCATGTAAAAACATCTGCATCATAGCAGGCTCAGGATGGGCAAAGTAGTCTATAGCCTGTTCATCCCTGTCTCTCTCCTCCACAACCTGGCTTGACTAGACATAAAGATAGAGAGATGATTACAATTAACTGGTACATTCAAGTCCAGAATTGTTGGAATTCCCTGACAAAGATGTGCAAAAAGCTGTACAATTTAAACAATACCATACTGGTAATGAGCAAATAGTTGTTTATTCAATGAATGCATGGAGCTGTTCCATCGTATTTCATTTGATACTAACTACTCAGTTCATACAGATTTCAAGTATTCAAATATCAATGATAAATATTGCATAAGGTTTACACAGTTAATAGATCACCTTCTTGTTTTATATTCATGTTCAGAGAGGAGTAATAGTTAGATATTTGTATGTGATTTATATGGCAATTAAATCAATGGTGTGCTTGTTTGTTTGGGGAGTTTGACCTACTGTTAATGTGCCTACCATGTGAAGGTGCATGATTAATGGACAGCACAATGTGTGTAGGTGGAGACTAGAGCTACCACAGATAGTAATAAGTTATAAGAGTAAGTAATCCATACCATATATATCCTAATAGTTACCTTATTTCCATACTTGGCTGAAAATAAACTTTGCTGCCTGTTGTGAATGTGCTTTTCCCTGTAGGCTAATACATAAGTAGGCATACATTTTTGCAGTTGAGCTAAAATTAGCAGTTGAGTAGGCTATATGTGCTGTGTTTTTATGTCTTCCATCGAGCACCTGGAAATAAGTGTTTTAATGAATGCGTTTAGGTGATATCCTCAGGAATACAAATTGGTCAAGATAATTAGTTTTGATTTTTTTTTAGATTTTTTTTGTTTTTGATCCACTTTTTCTCCCCATTTTCTATTTTTCTCCCATCCCAATTTCGTATATCCAATTCTTCCCTCCCCTGTCTTGAATGTTGCTAGACTATGCCTCCCACAGGTCAGTTGTAGTGAGGACAGAAGCCTTGCATCACGTGTCCCCTCCGGTACACGAGGAGGCAGCCTGTTGCATCTTTTCACCGCAGCAGCTCAAACTCTCAGTGGCGAGGAGTAACACGTGGGAGGCTCACACTGCCCCCGTCACTTCCTGCTTCCGTCGCACCGGCGTCACCAAACCGACCTGTAGGAGTCGCTGTCCACAATGTCAAATCCCCACCCACCGGCTTTCCCACCCTCTAACACTTGCCAATTGTGTTAGTATGAACGACCGGCCAGCCGGTAGCAACGCAGAGAGCTGGGCTCGAACCCAGCGTCTCCTGCGTTAGAGGTGAGCGCCTTGCCCACTGCGCCAATCAGCCGCCCTGACATATTTTTTTATTCCCAAATACAAATCTAATCAAATCAAAAAAGCAGTTTTTGCAGTTGAGCTACAGGTGTTGTATATTATACAGCCTTTTCATGCATCTTTATCAAGGGAACCCTTATCCTAATGATTTTTTAAATAATATTATGATGATACGATATGGACCTAGTAGCTGGGTCATCTGTGGCACTTCGTTTCTCAATGTATTTGTCATCTAGGAGGGTTAATAAACTAATTTAGCCGGGGGGTATTTTTTTAAAAGGCGGGGGAAATTTGTGAGAGACCAAAATCCAAAATGGCTGCCGTGGAAATTAACCTTTTAATGGTTTGACCTACAATGATGCACAATACATGGTACCAGCCCCCTCTCAGTCATGTACCACAGCCCCCTCTCAGTCATGTACCAGCCAGCACCCTCTCAGTCATGTACCAGCCAGCCCACTCTCAGTCATGTACCAGCCCCCTCTCAGTCATGGAACAGCCAGCCCCCCCCAATAATAATAATAATAATACAACTTTTTATTTATTTATAAATATATATATTTTTTTATCAAATCATAACGACCCAAAGATGCGTCAGCCCACCGGGAAAATGCCCGGTATGCCAGATGGCCAGTGCAGATATCTTTGGGGAAAAGTATGTGGAGGGCTTCAAATTATTCTTGAATTCTTGACATTCTGACTCTTCGTCAGTACGTGAATGTGTGTGTGTTGTGTGTTTTTGTGTGAGCAGACAAGCGTGAGTTCCATTTTAACAGTATAAGTTAGTTAGAATGACCTCCTGAGAGAGAGAAAAGTTTCAGTGAAATAGAGAGAGAGAGATTGAGGGAGAAATATAGATATAAAGATAATGATGTAGGCCTATAGACCTGCATGTAAACTATTTTGCAATGATGGATTACAGTAGATGGGATATGAAACTAGAAAGTCAGACACATAGACAGACAAACACACAAAAACACTGACCGCTCTCCTTATAGTTATTATTAGCATTATTAGTGAGCTAGACTGGCTCCCGGTGCACTGCAGGATAGATTTCAAGGTTCTCCTATTAGTCTATAAAGCCCTAAATGGTAAGGCCCCTGTTTATGTAGCAGACCTCCTCACCCCCTATACCAACGTCAGGGCCCTCAGATCGGCTGATAATGGTCTCCTAACTACCCGTAGGTCCAATTTCAAGTCTAGGGGGGGGCATGCTTTTGCTGTCGCAGCCCCTGACCTCTGGAACAGCATCCCCATGTCCATCAAATCTGCCCCCTCCATCGAGTCTTTTAAATCTAAACTCAAAACTCATATATACTCCCTAGCCTTCCCTGACTCACTCTGACTCTTGCCTTGTTTGTTTTGACGTGTTGTTCTGGTTCTTTATCTGTCTGTTGGTTGTTTATATTTTCTGTTTATTTTATACTTTAGGAGCACTTTCTTTGCTATGCGACTTACTGTGAAGCACTTTGGTTGACAGGTGTCATGTCTAAATGTGCTATACAAATACATTTGATTGATTGCTTGATTGATTAGCATTAGCATGCTATAGATAGTAATAGGAAGCATAGGACAGATGTTATAAAGCACAGGAAGACTGACAGGGAGCATGGTAGGAAGCATAGGACGTTACACTGACAGACGGACCATATGAACCATAAATGACCGAATCCGGCGACAAGGACCTCCTATCAAAGAAAAAGGAATGCTCAGAAGGGCAGAGTGGTCAATAAACATATCCCTCTTCTCTCCTTACACTTTAGAGTTCCGTATAAGTGGCTTTAATCATCAAAGACCCAGAAGATCCAACTTAGCAACGTTAGTCGGCCCATCTCCCCAGGGGACCGGCCTCCTGATTTACATCGGAAAAAGGTCAATTCGCAATCACGACACGTCAAGGTCCTCGACAAAGTGTTCCGGCATCTTTTTTTGAATTCTAATACAGCGCACGTACGGTGCAATGAAAGGTACAAGGGGAGGATTACATGGGGATGGTGGGGGATGATGAAAAACCCCTTTTCAGATACTTTGGGATTTCAAGGGGTCTTGATCTCCATTTGCTCGTCAGAACCGAAGGGGATCAAAAGACGTTGGGGGGGGGGCTTTGCTGGGGGGAAGGAAGATCACAAAGGTAGATCTCATTGTCTTCTATCAGGCATGGTCTCTCTCATCTTCAGAATGATCTGCTCAGGCTTATATACACACCGGGTAGAGAGCGTGGGGTCAGCGGCGGCTGCCGCTCATGTTGGAATCAAAGCGAGTCTGTGAGCCTCCGCTTCGTCTCTTATCGTTAATATCCTTTGGGCCGTCGTTGTTCTCTTACTCTCATGGACACTTTGTAACACTGCTGTAACGCTGCCTCCGACTGACAGACTGACAGCCCCCCCCCCCTCTCTAGATTTACCATTAACCCTAGAACACTAACGTCGTTTAAAATCACACTACCATTAACGTCGGGTGAATTTCATCCGATGCAATATACCCCATAAAACATACTTATCATCAAAATATGTTATCGTACAACAATACATGGCAAATTGAGGTACTCTTCTTTTAATTGTCAATGTGAAATATCACAAAAAACACAAAACACATTACCATGGGGGATGCTATAAAAAACGATGTAAAATTGGTGAACAATGAAGGTACCCAAGGACCTGCCCTCCTCAGACAACAGCAACACAATGAAAATCACATGAATTAAATTGTCCGGGTGAAAATCACCCGACATTAGTGTTCTAGGGTTAAGTAATACCCTGGCATAATCAAATTCAAACCATGATATGGATGGTAAATTCTGGTAAATTCTGGTAAATTCTGGTCAGTTCTGGTCAGTTCTGGTCACTTTGTGACTGGCAGCTGGTGGTGATATCTAGGTAGTCTCCAGCCTCATTGTGTGTTTTCTAAATCTAAAGGTTTCGATCTCTGCACATGCTCCCAACGAGCCGGTGTGTGAGCGAACGGATGAGCGCGAGGCACAAGTTGTGAAGCGAATTGAGTGGTTGGGAAAACTGTGCTAATGTTTGAATGCAGTCCATTTACCATTCCATGTTGTCTCCTCTCCACAGGACGGCATGGGCAACCTCAGAATAACAGATAAGGGGCTGAAACTGGATGGGGCCTCAGAGTTTCTCCAACCCCTCTATGCCAAAGAAATCCAGTCCAAACCAGTAAGTATTGCATTCCTAGAGATACTGTTATGGTTTGTAACCGACCCCAATCGCACAACACAAGACAGGTATGATGGTTTGCCAAGAAACAGATATTTATTTAGAACAGGGAAAAAGGGCACTGTCCCTTTAAGGGAGAAAACACAAAACACTGGAATAACACAAGAGGGGAAGGTAAAGTGCCTTTAAGAGGCGGGCAGGAAAAGGGAACACTATGGGAAGGTAAGGGAACGCCTAAGGGAAGGTTAAGGGAACGCCTAGGGAACAGAGGAACTAGAGACTAGGAGAACTAGGGAAAGAGGACTAGGGACTAGGAGAACTAGGGATAGAGGACTAGGGACTAGGTGGAACTAGAAGGGGAGAACTTGGGACAGAGGGGACTGAGGCCCGCGGAGGCGGGCTGGGGAACAGGGAGGAACTGGGGACAGAGAACCGCGGAGGCGGGCTGGGGACAGGGAGGAACTGGGGACTGGTGGGAAAACATCTGGGCCGCTCTGCAGAACAGAGGAGAGGGTTAATATTCAAAGGGAACAAACAGAGCAGATGCAGAACAGTCCAAATAACAAAGTAACAAAGTAAATACTATCTTCGTGTGAACAAACACACAGTGGGAGATGAAATGTCCAAAATAATATCCACGAGAGAACAAAACAGAGTGGGAGATGAAATGTCCAAACTAATAACTAAGTGAGAACTAAAGGAGGCAATACGCTGGGTGAGTGACATCACAATCAAAACTCACCCAGGCGTATGCGTAATGGTGCAGGAACAGCAGCGGGACGAGGGCAAGGGGCATTACGCTGAGTGAGTGACATCACAATCAAAACTCACCCAGGCGTATGCGTAAAGGTACAGGGACAGCAGCGGGAACGGGGGCAAGAGGCATTACGCTGAGTGAGTGACATCACAATCAAAACTCACCCAGGCGTATGCGTAAAGGTACAGGGACAGCAGCGGGAACGGGGGCAAGGGCACTACGCTGGGTGAGTGACATCACAATCAAAACTCACCCAGGCGTAAGCGTAATGGTACAGGGACAGCAGCGGGGCGAGGGCATCGCCACCGGGTGGCTGGCTGTCCGAGCCGAGGGACAGAGTGCTGGAACAGTGGCGGTGGCGAGGGTGTCGTCCACCGGGTAGCCGCTGTCGGAGCCGAGGAACAGAGTGCGCGCCACACCTTGGTGTGCGCGTCGGAACAGTGGCGGTGGCGAGGGTGTCGTCCACCGGGTAGCCGCTGTCGGAGCCGAGGAACAGAGTGCGCGCCACACCTTGGTGTGCGCGTCGGAACAGTGGCGGTGGCGAGGGTGTCGTCCACCGGGTAGCCGCTGTCGGAGCCGAGGAACAGAGTGCGCGCCACACCTTGGTGTGCGCGTCGGAACAGTGGCGGTGGCGAGGGTGTCGTCCACCGGGTAGCCGCTGTCGGAGCCGAGGAACAGAGTGCGCGCCACACCTTGGTGTGCGCGTCGGAACCGAGAGACGCATCTGGTGCGTCTGCGTGGAGGAGTGTGCCAAGCAGGAAGGTCTGGAAGATGCGCGTCGGCGCGCTGAGGTCTGGAGAGCGTGCCAAGCTCGAAGGTCTGGAAGATGCGCGTCTGTGCGCTGGTACGGAGGAGCGTGCCAAGCTCGAAGGTCTGGATGATGCGCGTCTGTGCGCTGGTACGGAGGAGCGTGCCAAGCTCGAAGGTCTGGAAGATGCGCGTCTGTGCGCTGGTACGGAGGAGCGTGCCAAGCTCGAAGGTCTGAAGTGGAACACTGGAATACCTCCCGTAGAGGATTAGAGAGCGCAGTACAGTGTCTCCCTCCAGGCAAACGGCGACAGGTGGCCAAAGCCCTTGAAGATGCGCGTTGCGCGCTGGTGACTGGAGAGCGTGCCAAGCCCTTGCAGATGCGCGTTGCGCGCTGGTGACTGGAGAGCGTGCCAAGCCCGAGGGTCCGGGAGATGCGCGTTGGTCTAGATGTGCGTCAGGACGAACAGCTGCGCTGGGGTCTGCAGTGGAACGCTGGGGTGCCTCCCGTGGAAGTTACAGGGAGCGCAGAACAGTCTCCTCCACAGGCTACGGCGACAGCAGACGAAGGCTGGAGCAAAACATCTCAAGGCTGGAGAAATCCATATACAGCATTGGTAGACCAGAGGATCTCCCGAAAGAGTCTAGATGTTAGAGAATATGACTCAGCATGAATACAACACGACCCCACGCCGAAACGAGGGGAAGAGCCCTGGTATTTAAAGCCCACAGGGGAACTAATTAGCCTGCCACCACAGGTGCGAGAGGTAATTGATAATAGTCCAGGTGTGGCCACTGAGAGTAAACGAGAGTAAAGAACGAGAGGGTGGGGGCTAGAGAGAGTGAGTGAGAAGGGAATTTCTAACAGTAGGCTTTAAAGAAACAGAGAAAAGGTGGTGAGCAGCGGGCAAAACCTCACAGTACCCCCCCCTCAACGGGAGCCACCCGGCGACCCAAAACAAATACAGACAGAGTGGCAGGGGGCAAAACAAGAGGTACTGGCCAAGCCAGCAGGGGAAGCCACCACAAGAGTGGGGCTAGCAAAAGAAACAGGGTCGCCGAGGGGTAACTAGGGTAGCAGAGGGGCAACTGGTCTAGAGGAACTGGGTCTAGAGAACTAGTCTAGCGAACTGGGCAAGAGAACTGGTCTAGAGAACTGGTTTAGAGAACTGGTCTAGAGAACTGGTCTAGAGGAACTGGTCTAGAGGAACTGGGTCTAGAGAACTGGTCTAGAGCAACTGGTCTAGAGGAACTGAGGGGCAAGCAGGGTAGCTAAGGGGTAACCATGGAAGCACCGGGAAAGGGCTAGCAGAGGGAAGGTTAGCTGCCAGGGCACTGATAGCTACAGGGCCTATGCTAGCTGTACTGCTACATCAACATAGAGGCTGCGCAAGCTGCCGGAGCCAGGCTAGCAGGGGGAAAGGGTAGCTGCCAGGGCACTGATAGCTACAGGGCCTATGCTAGCTGTACTGCTACATCAACATAGAGGCTGCGCTAGCTGCCGGAGCTAGGCTGGCAGACAGGGCTGGACCAGCATGAGAGCACAAGCTAGCTGGAAGGACAGTCCTAGCTGTGTGAGAAAAACTGACCTTGCTAGCTGAAAGGGCAGTCCTAGCAGTGGGATAAACTACACAAAAAAGTGGAGGCCATGCAGAGGGACCGGGTTAGCTGCTTGGGCCTGGCTAGCTACAGGGCCTATGCCAGCTGCAAGGCTGCATTAACATAGAGGCTGTGCTAACAGCCGGGGCCAAGCTAGCAGACCGGGGCCATGCAGAGGGAAACTGGGTTAGCCGCCAGGGCATGGCTAGCTACAGGGCCTATGCCAGCAGCAAGGGCTGCATAAACATAGAGGCTGTGCTAGCAGCCGGGGCTAAGCTAGCAGACAGGGGCTCTGCTGAGGGACTGGGTTAGCTGCCAGGGCATGGCTAGCTACAGGGGGGTCAAACAGGGCAAAACGGGAAGCAAACAGGGGAGCTAACCGGGGAGACTAACAAGCTAAACAGGGGAGTAACAGGCTAACAAGGGAGCTAAACAGGACTAACAGGGAAGCTAAACTGGGCAAACAGGGAAGCTAACAGGGCTAACAGGGGAGCTAGAGGGGAGACTAACAAGCCAACAGGGGAGCTAACAGGGCTAACAGGGGAGCTAGAGGGAACAAGAAAAAAAAAGGCAAACTCAACATACACCGTCTGTGCTGGCTGGGGTCGTCGATTTGGTGGGGTCGTACTGTTATGGTTTGTAACCGACCCCAATCGCACAACACAAGACAGGTATGATGGTTTGCCAAGAAACAGATATTTATTTAGAACAGGGAAAAAGGGCACTGTCCCTTTAAGGGAGAAAACACAAAACACTGGAATAACACAAGAGGGGAAGGTAAAGTGCCTTTAAGAGGCGGGCAGGAAAAGGGAACACTATGGGAAGGTAAGGGAACGCCTAAGGGAAGGTTAAGGGAACGCCTAGGGAACAGAGGAACTAGAGACTAGGAGAACTAGGGAAAGAGGACTAGGGACTAGGAGAACTAGGGATAGAGGACTAGGGACTAGGTGGAACTAGAAGGGGAGAACTTGGGACAGAGGGGACTGAGGCCCGCGGAGGCGGGCTGGGGAACAGGGAGGAACTGGGGACAGAGAACCGCAGAGGCGGGCTGGGGACAGGGAGGAACTGGGGACTGGTGGGAAAACATCTGGGCCGCTCTGCAGAACAGAGGAGAGGGTTAATATTCAAAGGGAACAAACAGAGCAGATGCAGAACAGTCCAAATAACAAAGTAACAAAGTAAATACTATCTTCGTGTGAACAAACACACAGTGGGAGATGAAATGTCCAAAATAATATCCACGAGAGAACAAAACAGAGTGGGAGATGAAATGTCCAAACTAATAACTAAGTGAGAACTAAAGGAGGCAATACGCTGGGTGAGTGACATCACAATCAAAACTCACCCAGGCGTATGCGTAATGGTGCAGGAACAGCAGCGGGACGAGGGCAAGGGGCATTACGCTGAGTGAGTGACATCACAATCAAAACTCACCCAGGCGTATGCGTAAAGGTACAGGGACAGCAGCGGGAACGGGGGCAAGAGGCATTACGCTGAGTGAGTGACATCACAATCAAAACTCACCCAGGCGTATGCGTAAAGGTACAGGGACAGCAGCGGGAACGGGGGCAAGGGCACTACGCTGAGTGAGTGACATCACAATCAAAACTCACCCAGGCGTATGCGTAAAGGTACAGGGACAGCAGCGGGAACGGGGGCAAGGGCACTACGCTGGGTGAGTGACATCACAATCAAAACTCACCCAGGCGTAAGCGTAATGGTACAGGGACAGCAGCGGGGCGAGGGCATCGCCACCGGGTGGCTGGCTGTCCGAGCCGAGGGACAGAGTGCTGGAACAGTGGCGGTGGCGAGGGTGTCGTCCACCGGGTAGCCGCTGTCGGAGCCGAGGAACAGAGTGCGCGCCACACCTTGGTGTGCGCGTCGGAACAGTGGCGGTGGCGAGGGTGTCGTCCACCGGGTAGCCGCTGTCGGAGCCGAGGAACAGAGTGCGCGCCACACCTTGGTGTGCGCGTCGGAACAGTGGCGGTGGCGAGGGTGTCGTCCACCGGGTAGCCGCTGTCGGAGCCGAGGAACAGAGTGCGCGCCACACCTTGGTGTGCGCGTCGGAACAGTGGCGGTGGCGAGGGTGTCGTCCACCGGGTAGCCGCTGTCGGAGCCGAGGAACAGAGTGCGCGCCACACCTTGGTGTGCGCGTCGGAACCGAGAGACGCATCTGGTGCATCTGCGTGGAGGAGTGTGCCAAGCAGGAAGGTCTGGAAGATGCGCGTCGGCGCGCTGAGGTCTGGAGAGCGTGCCAAGCTCGAAGGTCTGGAAGATGCGCGTCTGTGCGCTGGTACGGAGGAGCGTGCCAAGCTCGAAGGTCTGGAAGATGCGCGTCTGTGCGCTGGTACGGAGGAGCGTGCCAAGCTCGAAGGTCTGGAAGATGCGCGTCTGTGCGCTGGTACGGAGGAGCGTGCCAAGCTCGAAGGTCTGAAGTGGAACACTGGAATACCTCCCGTAGAGGATTAGAGAGCGCAGTACAGTGTCTCCCTCCAGGCAAACGGCGACAGGTGGCCAAAGCCCTTGAAGATGCGCGTTGCGCGCTGGTGACTGGAGAGCGTGCCAAGCCCTTGCAGATGCGCGTTGCGCGCTGGTGACTGGAGAGCGTGCCAAGCCCGAGGGTCCGGGAGATGCGCGTTGGTCTAGATGTGCGTCAGGACGAACAGCTGCGCTGGGGTCTGCAGTGGAACGCTGGGGTGCCTCCCGTGGAAGTTACAGGGAGCGCAGAACAGTCTCCTCCACAGGCTACGGCGACAGCAGACGAAGGCTGGAGCAAAACATCTCAAGGCTGGAGAAATCCATATACAGCATTGGTAGACCAGAGGATCTCCCGAAAGAGTCTAGATGTTAGAGAATATGACTCAGCATGAATACAACACGACCCCACGCCGAAACGAGGGGAAGAGCCGTGGTATTTAAAGCCCACAGGGGAACTAATTAGCCTGCCACCACAGGTGCGAGAGGTAATTGATAATAGTCCAGGTGTGGCCACTGAGAGTAAACGAGAGTAAAGAACGAGAGGGTGGGGGCTAGAGAGAGTGAGTGAGAAGGGAATTTCTAACAGTAGGCTTTAAAGAAACAGAGAAAAGGTGGTGAGCAGCGGGCAAAACCTCACAGATACTGCATACATGACCTTGTTTGTCGCTGCTATTGTACTTTCTGAAAAGGTTCTGCGTTTTTATAATGATTTTTTCCCTTTAATTGACACTTTCCCTGCACATTTATGTGTTGAGTCAAAGTCACATGTCAGAACACGTTTCTCAGTTCCACATTGGGGGACAACACAGTGTCGTCAAAACCTAATTAACTAGGGTTGCCTAGTGTTGTGTGGTGTTCTTACTTGAATTTAATGTTCACATGGTTCTCGATGTCATCAATTTCGTGACCGAAAACATCGCAAAACCCATTACAACTCCCAATGTAGAACTTCCAAAATGGAAGACAATGTGAAAACAAGGTTGTTTTTCCTAGTCTGCTGAAAAGTTCACCCTTTTGGAGATACGAGGTTGTCACCCGACAAAGGTAGAACATATTGTGTTCCTTTTCTTTGGTGGGAATTAGAATTCTAGTGTGTTTCTGGGGAACTGGGGAAGAGAGAGAGAGAGAGAGAGAGAGAGAGAGAGAGATAGAGAGAGA
>NC_140172.1:110122174-110136682 GCF_963971535.1 Notolepis coatsorum | reverse complement strand
CTATCACCTCAGCAGTAAAGTGCTGGCCCTCATATCACCTCAGCAGTAAAGTGCTGGCCCCTCTATCACCTCAGCAGTAAAGTGCTGGCCCTCTATCACCTCAGCAGTAAAGTGCTGGCCCCTCTATCACCTCAGCAGTAAAGTGCTGGCCCCTCTATCACCTCAGCAGTAAAGTGCTGGCCCCTCCTCACCTCAGCAGTAAAGTGCTGGCCCCTCTATCACCTCAGCAGTAAAGTGCTGGCCCCTCTATCACCTCAGCAGTAAAGTGCTGGCCCCTCTATCACCTCAGCAGTAAAGTGCTGGCCCCTCTATCACCTCAGCAGTAAAGTGCTGGCCCCTCTATCACCTCAGCAGTAAAGTGCTGGCCCTCTATCACCTCAGCAGTAAAGTGCTGGCCCCTCTATCACCTCAGCAGTAAAGTGCTGGCCCCTCTATCACCTCAGCAGTAAAGTGCTGGCCCCTCTATCACCTCAGCAGTAAAGTGCTGGCCCCTCTATCACCTCAGCAGTAAAGTGCTGGCCCTCTATCACCTCAGCAGTAAAGTGCTGCCCCTCTTAAGAAATATCCTCCGGCAGGCTTTTTATTTGAATAGAAATGTCTCCTACTACTTGTCTTTGTTGGTCATGTGTTGAATGCTTAATTTCTGGAGACACTGAACATGTGAGATTATGTGCAAAATAAATAAAAAAATTTAAGTGCCCCTTTAATAAGAGTGAGCTACAGTATTCTGACCAGGGTCCATATATGGAAAAGACTCTTACAGTTGAAAAGACTCTTAAAGTGGGAGAGTACATATCTGGAGTCAGTTTCAGATGGAAAGAGATACTGTAGGGCTAACACGAGAGAAAACAGGCAAAGAAAGAGACAACCCCCCTGCCTCTGGCACACGCTTGTATCCCAGCATACTGCACTGTCAAGCCGGCTTCTGGATTCCTTTAGACCGTACGCCATCTCACATCTCTTGACATACTGCTGCTATACTCCGAACATAGGCACCCGATTCCGGGTTGATTTTGTATCACATCCTCGCTCCCTCCAAAAGCCACGGCGATGGCAAGAGAGCGATGCCGTTGAGACTCCTGCTGCGGTTCTGAAGCCAGGGTGCGGGTGTTATCCATGGCAAGTGTGCCATTCGTAGTGCTTGTGGTTTCGACATGAACGTGGTTGCTTGGCAGCAGTATTTCAGTACAAATTCCAGTTCTCTAAATCGCTGGTTCTTACCCTTTTCGATGTGTAAACCCTAAAAACTGAGAAATTGTACACTGAAGAATGATTATTTAGTTCCCGATTACACTTGATTCATACTTTGAGGACTTACTTAAACGAGTCCTCATTTCACAAGAAAAAAAGGATTTGCCTCGTATTTGTATATCTTTTCATGCATTAATCCATGACCAGAACATTCTCTTATTGGCTGCAGTCACAGAGAGGATGAAATGTTCAGGCATTTCTATGTCGGTTTCTGTTCTTTTGTTGTTGTATTTTGTCATTGATGAAGTGATCAATGGCTTCGGTTGAGAGATCACAGACATTGATTGGGTAGAGAAGGATTTCCCCAGTGAATCACGGCAATCTCCTTTGGTCCACTATAGGCAAGGCAAGCTTATGGTATATCTTGTACACAGAGGCAATTCAAAGTGATTTACATAAAACAGATAAGAAGAAAAGAGCATATAAAACGATTAAGAAAAGAGTATAAAATGCCATAAAAACTATAAAATCCAGGAAAAGTAATTTTAGAGTGAGAGTGCAGCAATTAAAGTTAGGGGTGAACATAAAAGTAATTTTTTTAAGTAGCCAGAGTTGGGGCAGATCTTGCTGACGTCTAGCATGATAACGATGCCTCCCTGATGACCTAAGCAGTCTAGAGGATTCATAGTGTGGAAGCAAGTCAGAGATGAATTTTTACCCTAAACCATTAAACCAATTCAGTGCCAGCGTGTACCCTCATCCCTGCTGTCTCTGGGCCAGCTTTTCGTGACCGTTTGCGAGATATTTCATGAGCTTTGCGGAGCTATTGTATATTCTATATTATGCTATGGAGACAATAGTATGGCTCATTTGACAGACACTATTTGTAGTACAACATGTAAAGAAAAGGGTTTGTTTCTACATACCTTCGTTCGTTCACAATTCCAATATAAACATTGCCTCGATTCACTAAAATCCAAGCTGATTTCCTGGACCGCAAGTTACAGAACGTTTTGCATAAATCATGTTTTTTGCTCGCCTGAGACACATTATTTCCAGGTCAAAGGTAAACACATGGCCTTGTTTCTTCAAAAAGCCGGAAGGAGGGGGGGGGGGGTCATTTATCCGAAGCAGCGATCATATAAACGCAAGTTTTCTGATGGAGTTTCGGTAAAGTACATGTAAAAAAAGATGCTACCTTTGTTTTAGATGTACTCCATTTCTCACGTCGAGTCCAAATGTGTTTTGAATCAGAACAGGATCAATACATATAGCCTTCATCCGTCTACTTCATCTGCTCGGGCCAGACTATATCACAGAGCTGAATAGGTTTCTTCATCGGTCGATTTGGTTATAGTTGTTTTACATTTTACCAGTAGTGCTTGGTCCAACATAGTCCAACATCATAGTCTGGTGGAAACGCACCTTATCATCCATAATCCGTTTTGACTTCTTCATCATATATCCAATAGTTCGCTCGCCATTGCATTGCAGCCAGGTTCTATGTCGTTAATGGCTTGCTCAGCACCTGTTCTGCACTGTACTTCACTTCGTGCACGAGCACTGAATAAAAAATTCCACCATGTACCTTTACATCCCAACATCCGTCTGACCACACCCCCTTCCGCTTACCTTCATAAGCAGGTGTGTGGTCACCTACTCGCCTCCTTCTTCACTTTCACCACAAGGAAGTGCCTTCGGTAGATCCCCACTTGACGAGGTTGTTAGCTGAAGAAAGTTGAGACGTGTTTACATTGTGTTTATTTTTTTCTTCTCTCATAAATATTCAATAGAAAAATCTAAGTCATAATGTTTACTTCGGAGAGTCGCAGAGCCACTCTCCACCAGCGGTTCTCCATTTCCGCCTCTGTCGTGCGTTCTGGTGCAGGGCTGTTGCCTCTCTCGTGGTTGACAGCCACGCCCGGTAGGCGTCCGATGGGTAGTTTGCCTCTCCAAGGAGCTGGTGCACCGGTGCCGTCGCCTCTGCGATGGCCTGGTCATGGCTCTGGTTCCTCTGCTTCCGGGGAATCGTCCGCTGTTGAGCGGCCGGTTCCTTTGGTTCCAGAGGATTTGAGACACAAACTTTTTGCGTCTGCTCGCTCCCGTCGCAAGATGGTGGCTTGCAGACGCGAACGGCCTGGGTTTGGTGAATTGCTGGAGCCCAGTGAGGATGCGTCGGTCTCTACCTGCCCGATGGAAACAGAGGATTACATGGTAGAGGCAGACGGGTTCTTATTTGAAGGCCCGGTGGAGACATGTATCCCGCCCGTCCAGGTAACACTGGATGGGGGTGAAATGTCTCCTTGGGGCGCCTTGTTTGAAGACGTCGGGGAAGACCCTCTGACTCGTCGGCAGGATGCCCTACTATCAGCCACATCGGAATGTGGCTCCTTGACCAGTCGTAGCCTGCTGCATGTGAGGGATGCGGGCTCGGTGGAGGAAAGTCTGCAGGGGGAACTGCAGGCTTTGTTTCCCGAGCTTATGGCGGTGGCGGCCGTTGCAAACGGCGTGCCGCTACCGCAGCCACTGCCTGTTCCTGTCCCTGATGATCTAATAGGTCATCTCTGGCAGCGTCGCCCGGTGAGAGGGGTGGACGTTGTCTACCCATTTTTCCCCTCAATGGGGGCCTATGTTCGTCGGGGCCAGGTGGTGTCCCACATCATTGGCCTCACCCCCGCCTAGGTACAAGTTACGCGAGTGGCGGGTTTGGTCGAAGGTATGAGAGAGGGCGTGCCACGGCTTGATAGGCCGATGGCCGCTCTCCTCTGTCCGGAGGTGGTGTGGGAGCCGTTAGGCAAGCCGGTTCCTCAAGGGAAATCGGCGAGGCGGTTGGCTTATTAGAGCGACCAGTCATTCATCTCTGGAACACAATCTCTGGCTGCCGCGTCTAACGTCGCGCAGCTGGCAAGATTCATATCCGGGATATTGACGGGTGTTGGGATGTAAAGGTACATGGTGGAATTTTTTATTCAGTGCTCGTGCACGAAGTGAAGTACAGTGCAGAACAGGTGCTGAGCGCACCATTTAACTCATAGAACTGGGTTATATACATAACCCTTCGTTACTATTGTGTGCTCGGGTGAGACTATACCATGGAGCCGAATAGGTTTCCTCATCGGTCGATTTGGTTATAGTTGTTTTACATTTGACCATTAGTGCTTAGTCCAACAAACACACCTTATCGTCCATAATCATCATCCATATAATCCATTTAGTCTTTTTCATAATATCCAATAGTTCACTCTAGGCGATTGCGATTCTCAAACGTGTTCTGCTCACTGCTGCTCACAACGACTACCTAGTTGTTTTGGAGCTGTGGTAGGGCCGGTACTAACACACTAATAGCTGGCCCATGATGTTCATAAGGTAGGCGATACTGCCACCTGGCAGATTGCGATCGTCATTACAATTCCAACGTTATGCCAGGAGGCTCAGAGGGACTGTGTAGAACGGGGATCAAAGGAAAAATATCAAATGACCAAAACCCCACTTTTCTCGGGTTTGGCGCTCAACCGCTGGCAAGATAACTAATCAAATAAAATAAAATAAAATAAAATGTATTTGTAAGGCCCGACAACACACGTTAATGTCCCCATGGGCCAGACACGTCTTATTTAAACAAGTCAAGAAGAAACATCACAATAAGTCAAGAACAAAACAAAAACACCATAAAGTAATTTTTTTTTAAATAAATGCTAAATAAATGCAACACTCCCAGACATGCTCCATGCGAAGGTAAGGAATAACTCACTAAAACCTAGCAATAGGAAAAAATGCACCACAGGCAATGTAGAGGAGAGAAACCTTAGAAGGGCCATTCAAGGGGGGATTTCCCTTCTCAGATGTCGGTGATAGTAGTGTTGCAGTAAAACAGGCAAACAGTTGGTAAGGATGCACTCATATGTGTGGTGAGACACAGATAAGTGCATGCGATAGCAACTGAACATTTTGAAAGATTAAAGATAGAGCTGATAGCGGATCTATTTGCGGCAAAGGGGCAGCGCAGAGAGTGTCGCATCCTCCAGGTCATCATCACGGGATGTCCAAGGGAGACAGGGAGACAGGGAGACAGGGAGACTGGACAGGCGTTAGACAGTTCGCATGATTGTGATGGGCGGACATAGCAATAGATACAAGTGGTAAGGATATATGTGAATAGAATAGATATATGTAGTAAGCATATTATGTGAATAGAATAGAAGTAATTACCCCAGCAATGAACTCCACATCTAAACCACGTTGACAGACCACGGACAGAAGACGGTAAGAAGCTGATCCATGGCCTCGGTGGTGCACATAGAACAGTCACTGCAATCTTGGCCAAGACCCCGAGACATCCACCACCTTGGACAGCACTACGAGACAACCACTCAGAGAGATGGGGGGGGGGGGGAGACAGGGGTTAGAGAGTTCCCATGTTTGTAGTGGGCGGAGATGGAGCAATAAATACATGTAGTGAGCATGGAAGGGTCACACTACCCTCACCAGTTCCTTCCCCAAAAAACCCTTAGACAGCTACAGCTCGTTCAGAATGCAGAATGAAACAAAGATGAACATGCTTTTCTGCAGACATGGGAGCAAATAGACATCCTAACTAAACTAGACAGATTAATCTAAGGGTCATAACACGACTTTATTCGTGATTGGCGCACAATGAGTTAAGTGATTTATAGACAAGCAACGATATTTTTAAGTCAATGCTATGACACACTAGTAGCCAATGCAGAGACCTGATAATTGGTGTAAAATGTTCATCTTTGTTTCATTCTGCATTCTGAACGAGCTGTAGCTGTCTCAGGGTTTTTTGGGGAAGAAAATACTATTACAGTTGATCTAATCTATTGGAAATTAAAGTGTGAATTAGTTTGTCTACTGTAGGTCTTGTTTTGATATCCTCTAATTGTTGCTATATTTTTAAGATGATATAGACTTGGGGCGGCCGGGTAGCGCAGCGGACTAAGCGTCTGTCTACCACCGCAGAGACACTGGTATCGAATCCGGCCGTCAGTGGTACCTCTGGCTTGGTCGGTCGTCATACTAACACAATTGGCAGTGTTAGAGGGTGGGAAGCCAGTGGGTGGTATCCTGGTTGTTGTAAAACAGTGACTCCTACAGGTCGGTCAGGGCGCAGGGGTCAGCAAGGGAAGGAACTGGTGAGGGTAGTGTGACCCTCCCACGCGTTACACTTCACCAATGAGAGTCCGCGCTGTCAGGTGAAAAGAGGCTGCTGGCTGTCTCCTATGTATAGGAGGAAGCATGTGATAGACTTCAGGGCCCTCATTTATCAACAATGCTTAGAAAGTGTTCTATTTTCGTTCTTAAGCACAGAATTTAGAATGTGTCTACGCACAGAAAAATCTGGATTTATCAACCGTGCGTACACAGGTCCTACGCACACTCTGTGTTGATAAATACCATTTGTTCTTACCGTCTATGCTCGTGCACGAAAATCCATATATGGTAATGAAACACCCCCATGTGATGTGAAATAATCGACTAACCCGAGCGAACTCTGAGAAACTTCACTGAGAGCGAGATTGATCACAGAGGTCTAACCAACTAATTCAACGTATACAGCATTTCCCGTTGTGAACAATCTTATTTGGAAACATGACACACAGAATAATAGTATTTAGTGTTTTATTTTAAACAATATTTAATCGTATGATTATAGATATTTTTTGAGAATAAATAAATCCAATGAAGTTGTCAAGTTCACAGACAACTCCGCTGAGGAGGAGGGAGCGTGTAGACTATCTTCGGTGCGCCGGCAGCCAAGGATGTTGACTGACCCAGTCCTGCTACAGAACCAGCACATTGACAGAAATAAATGACAAGCTGACCCGACATTAAGCACTGTAATGACTGAAATTAAATCAATTTCAGCAGGCCAACTCTGCGCTCTACAATGCCTATTGTGCACTCCGTGGTCCGTGGTTTTGGTCAGAGTCATTATGGCTTCAGTGGATAACCCTGATCTGCATTTAAGTGATGTTTTAATTATAGATACCCCAGTAATAACATTACAATTGAATTAAATATAATTAGGCCTGAATGAGTCGTGTTCCTCCCAGCCACCGGCAACGACATTATCAGTCAAAATGCGCATCGCAGATTGTACATTGACCGAGTGGAATCCCGTTCACATTACTGGATTTGTTTATTGATGGAGCTTTGAAAGCTACATGGGTACAGTCTATTGCTCCGATGATGTTGGGTAACCTGGCGTAAAATCCTCTCTTGGCCTCCTGTTATTGATATATGGATATTGTATGTAGTTGGGGGTTGGGGAACGACATCCAACACTGCGTTTTGCTCCACGCTCCAAATTGCGGTACAAATCAAGGAGAATGTGTCTCGGGTAGTGGACTCTACTTAATATTATTATGTTCTCTCTCTCTGCAAATAGACTGCCCTATATCTCTGAAAACATCTGAGCGCACACCGCAAGAAGTATTCCTATAATAACGCTATGAACCAGGCTGAATTCATTCAGAAATACCTATGGTTTGACACCAATGTCGCTATTTTACAATGAACTATAGTGAATTACGGGTCATACAGAACACGTCATTGTTGAAACTAATGCATGAAACTGATGAAAGCATTATGCCGTCCGTCTGCAGTCTTCATATTCTACCGCTGGGCGCCAGGTACGCATGGTCTGAGCTGTGCATACAGTAGATGTATGATGCACAATGTCAAGTCCCACACTTTGCTTAAAAATTATCATACGCACGGGTTACGCACATATCTGTGCATACGCAGCATTGATAAATGAGGGCCCAGGGCTCCCTAGACCGGCAAGTAGGGGGGAAATGCGCGCAACGACCAGGAAGGGGAGGGGGGAATTGTCATAACGACTAAATTGGGATGGGAGAAAAATACAGAAAATAGGAGGAGAAAAAGTGGATAGAAAAAAAGATGATTATAGACTTGATGTGGGAGTAAAAAAATTTATCTGAGTCCATATTAACACCAATATTTTTTTAGAAAGGGGGTCTTGCAATGGGGGTCTTTAAAGAAAGGAATCAAGATGTGGACCAACTTTCAGCCTTTCCTCTTTAGCGCAAAATACAATTATCTCTGGTTTTGTTTTTGTTTAGCTGGAGGAAATTCTGGCACATCCGGTCATTGATTAGATCAAGAGATGCTGTCGCGGGGAAATTAGCATTGTGTGTCGAGTGCGAAAAGAGACTACATGAGACACACACTCCTATTAGTTAGGGAATTTTAGCAAGATGTTTTGACCGTCTGTGAAAACATTTCTTACCAATAGCTTTCTTCACCAAAGTGTTAGGTGTCTACTAACACCTCTCAATTTATTCAAACCCAAATCCTCTGGGAACATTCTGGATAGCCAATCAAAGTTAAGGAGCCCAGGGGGCTTGGGCGAAAAATATGAAAAAAATATAAATCAAATATGAACGTGTGGGGTGACTAACTAGGGGGTTTCAGGGGTGCTGAATCTATTCCAACCATTAGTTTTGAGTAAAATTGGCTCCCTGGCCATAAAATATTGGTATACCCAGAGGGCTTGGGTGAAAAATATGAAAAATCAAATATTAACTTGTGGGGTTTTTCAGGGCGCTGAATCTATTCCAACCATTAGTTTTTTAGTAAAAAACAAAAAAAAATCCATAAGGACATATATTTTTACTTTATTCCAAGAGAAATGAACGTTACATAGAAATGTGCATTATTGATACATGGTTCCAGTTTTTTTTACTAAGCCAACTCCCCATCTTCCTCACTTTTTTTCTCGTCTGTCTGGTTCTTATGGCACTCTCTTTTACACTTGCCACAAGCAGATATGCACTTGACCCCCTGTTTTTTTTACAGCAGCACCTGCGTGTACTGCAGTCTCCCTCACAGTTGCAGCTGATGCATATAGCCTTCTTCTCCCAGTTTCCAGCCATAGTCCAGAACATCCAGTGATGGACTTTGTAGTAGAAGCCAGTCTCTGGTTTAGAGATATGCCCGGAGAGAATGTTGTGCTGCTGCTGCTGCTGTAGTCGTGGGCAGTTTCTCAGGCTGATTTTCCCTGCTGCAGCCCGCTTGCTGAACATTTCAAATCTCAAGTCCCCCAAGCCTTTGGGTGGTTACTGGTTTCCCATGGAACATGAGTTTGAATATTTCACAGCCGGCTGTGATGATGGTATCTTTCTGGGCTTGGATGTAAAAAAAAAAAAAGGTCCATGGCCTTCTCAGCTTGGTCCGTCTTGCTGAGTGTGCGTAGAAAAGTTGGTTTGCTAAAGCCAGAAATTGCAGACACGGTATCGCAGCCTGAGAAGCCTCTTGTATCTTTCCAACATCGTAAGACACATTGTTTGCTATTGTGAAGAAGACTGAGTGGTCTGCATCATGATGAATGAGCATAACCAGGATGTCCGTATCCTCAGCTCTCACCTCAACAGCGGACTCTCTTGCCTCATCTAGAGCTGCCTGGACGATAGAAGTGTCTGAATCATCAGAGCATTGATGTACACGGATTCCATTACTACTGAATGTCTTAGCTAGAAGCAGGATAAGCTGGGCCTTGTTGTTCTTGTTGTCAAGGAACTTTTCTCTAGGAATAATGGTTTGGATGTCTGGGCAAATCTGGATGTCACAGCATGCATGCTTTGTACGTCTGAGATGATCATTGTCCTTGGTTGAGTTGTCATATCCGTCAAAAACCACAGTTCCCATGGCCTTCAGTTTTAAGTACCTCGGAGTCCACATATCCGAGGACTTGACATGGACCACACACATTGACAGTTTTGTGAAGAAGGCACGGCAACGCCTCTACTTCCTCAGGCGCCTAAGGAAGTTCCAAGTCAGTCAGAAGATCCTTAAGAACTTCTACTCATGCACAATAGAGAGCATCCTGACTGGCAATATCACCTCCTGGTTTGGGAATAGCACCGCACAAGACCGTAGCAGACTACAGAGAGTGGCCCGTTCAGCCGAACGCACAATTGGAGGGGGGCTTCCCACTCTCCAGAGCATTTACAAGACTCCAGCCACCCAAACAACTGCCTCTTTGAACTGCTGCGGTCAGGCAAGCGATACCGGAGTCTCATGGCAAGCACAGAGAGACTCAGAAGAAGCTTCTATCCCCAGGCCATCAGGATGCTCAATGAACAATAACACTATGTAACAACCATCAAATGCACTCAAGGCACACACATCCACACGCACACACTCACTTTAAACAAACAACTCACTCCAGCACCCACTTTAACCACTTTAGAACAGCTAAGCACACTTTATATTTATTGGTAAATCATTTGCACTACAACCCATACCTCATTACACCTTACTGTAAATTGTACCTAAATTGTACCTCATCCCACTTCTGCTTTGCACTGTATAGTATATTGTATGGTAACTCAGTTACTTCTACTCTACATTGAGCATTGTATATATGTATATACTGAACACTTTTGTCTACGTACTTGACTTCTATTTTATACTTGCTATACTTATTTTATACTTATCTATTTTTGCCTGGCAGTCTCTGGAGCGTAACATAAAGAAGCATTTTGTATAAAAGTATTCTGTACTTCTGTATGACAACTAATAAAGAAACTTGAACTTGAAACTTCACAAACCGGAGGTAGCTCTCAGTGATGTCCTTCCAGGTGAGGTTAACCTCCCACTTGACATTGTGCAGGAGCCACCCACCATCAATCACAAGGCTCGTGCATGGGGTTTGCCCGTTGGGTTCCACAAATGTCTTTAGGAACTTTGCTAGGGCAGCCTTATCTGGCTTTTGCATCTTTTGTTTTTTGTCAAAAAGAGACATCGGTGTTGGCGTCAACTCAAATAGCAGAGCAAGTGTCATGATTCGTGTCAAAACATACAGAACTGGTCCACACAGCAAGACTTATTGATGGAGTGAGTGAACTACAAGATTATCTTCACAAAAAAAGTAGATCACCACACAAAGTCCAGCTGATCGTATAACCACTCTGATGCTAGCTATCTATCTAATGTTAGCTGTAAGCAACAACTTTAGCTAGGTGAATGGTTGTTTATTGTTAGCAATAAACTAGAGAAAATTGATAAAGTGCTACATTTACAGTTATCAAAACCTTTTGCCAGCAGAGGAAAACCAATTACTCTCCCAAAGAGTAGTTAAACAATCATACCTTAAAATCGTTTTTGTTGTGCAGAAATATTTGCAGCTCTCCTGCTCCTTCCCCACATGCAGACAGTGTATCCTACTGAGCATGTGCACGGTAGGTGAACACTTATTAGTGTTTTGCAATATTTTCATATTTTATTTTCCATTATATAGCTTAAAATATATTATACTATATATATAATATACCAATATTTTATGGCCAGGGAGCCATTCTTACTCAAAACTAATGGTTGGAATAGATTCATCACCCCTGAAAACCCCTAGTTAGTCACCCCACACGTTAATATTTGATTTTTCATATTTTTCACCCAAGCCCTCTGGGTATACCAATATTTTATGGCCAGGGAGCCAATTTTACTCAAAACTAATGGTTGGAATAGATTCAGCACCCCTGAATTTGTTTTCATATTTTTCGCCCAAGCCCCCTGGGCTCCTTAACTTTGATTGGCTCTCCAGAATTGTCCCTGATGATTTGGGTTTGAATAAATTGAGAGGTGTTAGTAGACACCTATAGGAACACTTTGGTGAAGAAAGCTATTGGTAAGAAATGTTTTCACAGATGGTCCAAAGTCCAAACATCTTGCTAAAATTCCCTAACTATATGCAGAGCTGCCTCTATGCCTGTACGTCACACAGCCTGAAACAGCACTTCCCCAAGTGCTCTATAACTGTAAAGTCTGTAATGTTAATTTATTGACTTCCGCAAGCCAAATTAGTTTGAAAGGAAATGAGGCAATAACTTTGAATTGCACCTATAGAATCACAAATAACCTAATGTTAAGCTCGGCTAAACATTGATGTGATATAGTTATCAGACAAGTAAACAGACTATATTTTCTATATGGAAGGAACCCATACCTTATCTGGATGCGTTCATTATCCATTGCTAGCCAACCATTTCACCACCGTCTGCAGTTGTTTTTAATTACTATTATTATTTTAAATAGTTTAAAATTACTTTTTTATTTTTTGACTTTTCTGTTTCTATACTGTTCTTGTATTTATCATGTGCTGTATTTCTCAACGTCATTGTGAATGAGCGCTTGCTCTCGATGACCTTTTGAGAATGAGATTGAATGGATGAACGTTTCCATGGACACACATGACTAAACATGGCTATAGGACAATTCATGCATGCGCCACAAGACTGAAAAACAGCTTCTTCCTCAAAGCTGTCAAACTGTTGAACATGACCTGACATTGTCCCCCACCCACATCTTGTGTTGCTGCTAGGTCGTTTGCTGCTAATTGTACTTTGACTTTGAGCACTCTTATTTCGAATTTCTTTTATATTATTTTTAATATCAGGGAGTGCCAAATGGTAATTTGGTCGTGCTGTTGTCGTGCAGAGCAGTGTAATGACAAAACAAGCTTCTTGTGGCTGTAAAAGATGATAAACAACTAATAGAAGATATTTCATATATTTACTCAATATGTTCAGGGGAAATAATATGACTGTAAGTTATGAAGTACGTGAAACATGCCGACCAACTCTCTGCGTAGGAGGGCGTACTGTACATGAACGCTGGAATGTTCAACTCAACTGCAACTGGAATATTCATTCAAACGATTCCGTTGCCGTGGTAGCACATCGACTTGCTGAGTCTCGTGCCTCTAGGTCACACAGCTTGCAAAACAGCTCCGTCTTAAGTGCCTTATTATTGTAACAAAAACTGACCTTCTGCTGAAGGGAACCATAAGGTCTGTAAGGTTCCCGGTTCGATTCCCTCTCATCCCGGGCAGCGTGTAGATGTGTCCTTGAGCAAGATACTGGTATAAACAATGCTGGTACAGCCATAGTAACAGTCATGGATTGTACATACATACAGTTAATAATACAACGGTAAAATCCAGTTTACACCATGTATGGGCATTATGTGTTCTGTGAAGATATGGTGCTCTTAGCAATGTGTTACTGCTTTCACTACAGTACACAGTGCCAACCAGACCTTGTCAATTATCTGCACCACTGAAACCCTCCAAAACAAAATAAGTCTATGTGTGATTATTTTTTCATCCTCTTCCCAACAGATTTGTCAGCTGGGCTACAGTTGAAAATAAACAAAAACTGCCCTTTTGCCCTCTGTAACCATAGTGTTATAGTGTCATAGTGTTTCATAGAATAACAAAGAAATAATGTCTCGTATCGCAAATACACAGTCCTTTTCTACTGCTGGACTGTGTCTTTCTGCTTATCCCAGCTTTCCACCACTGTCTGTGGGGAACACTGAACCATGTAGCGTTGGTGTACAGCCAAGCCCAACCATTGCCCTGCTGTTCAACAGTGGCTGATGAAGGCGTTATGGAGCGACAGTGGCTCGGGAGGTAGAGCAGTCGTCTGGTAATACGGAGGTTCCCGGGTAGATTCCCGCTCCTCCCGGGCAGCGTGTCGAAGTGACCTTGAGCAAGACACTTAACCCCTAACTGCTCCCAATGATTAGGTTGGCACGTTGCAAGGTTGCCTCCGCCGTCGGTTTGTGAATGTGTGAGTGAATGGGTCAAATGTGCGGAAAATTTTTAAAATCGCTTTGGATAAAAGCGCTATATAAATACATAATTTACCAATCAGATGCATTCCCCTTTCTGCTGGAGGAATTAACACCAGCCAATAGCCAACGTGTGGTAGATTTTGGCAGAGGCTGGTACAGTAATTATACTGTCAATTACACCAGTCACTCTGGCATGTAGCCCACCTGCCGGGCGTCTTTGTTCTAAATACAAAATCTACTTTAGCAGCAAAGAAATAAAATGGTGTGGTGGAAGGATGAATCCTCTTGCTACATTGGCTTGTTGACATAAAACGTTAGTGGTTGTATGTGACACAAACACTTTGTGTTTGCATAGACGTGCTGAATGTCACAGGGAATGCATGTTCGATGCATTATTCTTCATGCCTGGTCATAGATGCCCATAGGAGAGCTAATTTATCACTTATTTTAGAACTTATGTAACTTTTCCCAGGCAAAAAAAGAGAATAAGGACATTTTCTCAGGTTTCACAAATTCAACTCAGGATGAAGCAACTATAGCTGAGAAAATATTAGTATAACTCTGAGATCTTTACATTTCTCTCAAATAAGTTCAAATAAATTATCTCGTTTAAATATCTGTGTGAATGAGAACATGAGATTGAAGTGAAATCTCAAAGAAACCTCAAAAGTGCGAATGTTTTATGTCCCATGGAGC
>NC_140172.1:110102174-110114674 GCF_963971535.1 Notolepis coatsorum | reverse complement strand
CTCATTGTTTTGCTCTCACTCACAACGCCGCATCTCTCCCTGGAAAATGTCAATGACAAAGAAAAGTGTCACCATTCACTATACTGTCAGTATAAATAAAATAAAAAACATCTATAAAAAAAATGCATAATCTGCGCTGATCATGAGCCAAACACACATACACAAACAGGCACACACAAAACAGAAGTAAGTATTGTCTAACGTTAAATGTCACATGCATAGTTGATTTCAGGGGTGGTCACCCTACCTGTTTCCTTGTACTGGGACAAAAAAATTAATAATTCAAAACAAAATAAAAATAAAACAAAAAATAATAACAATAACAAAATAACAATGTAAGCCACTCTGTTGAAAGAGAGGAACTGTGCCTGTGCCTTATGTCAATGCACTTGTGGCAAGGAGAAGCACATCACAACTTTACGTTTATCAGTAACACATTACTTCGTATGGTTTAATTTCAGTTTAATTCAATAAAAAAAAAAAAAAATAATAATGTTTTGTTTTCTGTATAGAGGATGGGAATGCAAAGATCTACTGCTTCACCCGACTGTAGCTACCCGCCCTCATTTTGCTCACAACCTACCCCTTCCTCCAGGGCCGTCCTGCGAGACCAGGCGCTGTGCTCAGGGCTCCGCCTTCCTTAATAACCAATCCGATTTCTTCTTTTTTGAGAGATAGATTTGAGAGAAAAACATCTCAATAGGACTGCCAAATTAGTGGTGGAGTTGTTTTATCAAGGCCCTCTTAGTTCATTGGTCGTAATGGAGGTCGGTCAGCCAATCAGAGGGCCCATCGAAAGCCATCACATCGTCACGTCAAACATCCGCCGAACGGCAAAATGTTAAAATGGCAGTAACCCTCCGGTACGGTGATCTAAGGTGAAACGTAAAGGGCTTATGGTTTTGTTTTTGAGGCACGGCTCCTCCCTCCTCCTCTTCCTCTCCTGAGCAAGATGGCGCTTCTGTCTCTGTACAGTAGAAGACTTTCAGAATGACAAAAAGAACCTGAGTGATCGTTTAATAAGATAAATAGGTATTTTATACTGGGATATATCTGTAAATACTGTACACATAGCCACCCTCTGCGTGTATCCAAGACGCACACCGACGGAAGGGAAACACCGCTCTTTTGCAAATGAAAACAGTTTTTTTATATGCAGCACTATATGTGTTTTTATACTAAAGAGCGAGAAAAACATATGAATAAAAACAGTCGATCCAATATTCATCAGGTTAGCATGTACAGTATAAAATATCCGCCGGTGGAGAGAGAAATGTCTCTTTTATTTACATCAGATTCTTTCTGTGATCGTTTCTCCCGGCTCATTTCCTTGGAGGCGCCGGCGTGAAAAAAATGCAGGTTTTATTTTTTCACAGTTGTGGGTTGCGGTCTTTGCATTCCCCCGAGCGTGTCGCGTGAAACTTGTGCTACTATTATGAATTCTGGCTCGACATCATCTGTTGGACAATTCTCAGAGAAACAGATGTACAAACCAAAAAAAAGATGAATAAATAAATAAGCAGAGCAGAGGAATGTTGTAGACGGCAGCCATATTTTACTGCTGCAAATTCTTTGCCTGGCTACACCCTGACTCGACGCTCCATCCTGAATTCCGCGGTTTGTCGCATGAAAACCTTTGTCTATCTCCAAAAACGTTTCTAGAATTGAGAGAAAACTTTCATATCTTCCAAATAACAAACTGAAAACCCATGGGATGGTGAATAGGTTTGGCCTGGCCTAAGGGGGGCGTGTAGCTTTCTCTGCACACAAATGACCATCG
This sequence comes from Notolepis coatsorum, assembly GCF_963971535.1. NCBI lineage: Eukaryota > Metazoa > Chordata > Actinopteri > Aulopiformes > Paralepididae > Notolepis > Notolepis coatsorum. The sequence goes on along the minus strand of NC_140172.1, from coordinate 110,112,894 downwards.
AAACTTTCAATCCATTAGACGAAGGAAAGAGAACCATCGAAACTAGAGACGGAAGGTTTTCATCCGACGGCAGCGATTTTTACTTCATCTCATTATTCAGTCTGAAACTGCCATTTGTGGAGTAGCTTTCAAAGATGCCAAAATAAAGGCCATTGTTGAAATTGATTGCAGCAGTTATTGGGTCTTCCCTGACCGACCAGAGAGTCATATCCATTGAAAACGAGGTTGTCTCCTCGTCTGTGTTCACAACACAATAGTGTAGTTCTGGAGAGGATGACAACTAGGTCTGGTTCTCTGCTACATCATTTAGTGAGGAACTAGTAGGCTGGTTGGGATATATACGGGTGGATCATCAGGCTAAAATGCCCTTGTGATCCCATTGAAATAACCCCCTCTGTCTCTCTCTCTCTCCGAACAAACATGTACAGTATGTAATGAGGTATAGATGTCATAAAATATGGTAGATCTCTAAACATGCAATAAAGGCCTTTCATGGAATGTTTCGAATTTGCTACTGTATAGGCAAAACGGTTGCTACAGTATGTGTTGATACATGAGAAATATATCAACGGACATTGAAACAAAACAGGCCATACAGCCCTATAGCTCAATAAACTACACAATATATCATAATATTTATAGATTATTTCCCTAAAGTCTAAATAGGGAATTCGATTTTCCCTTCATGGGCTAGGATCTATCTCATTTTCTGACAAAGAAAAGCCTTTGTGGGGATGAAATACTGCATGGTTATAAATGCAAATAATTCATCATCACATAACTCACACATTACCAGCAGGACTGACTACTATTGGTTGACATTTCACTTGGGTAAAAAAATATAAGAAAAGAAGATGTTACTAATCTCTTAATGAATATTTCAGTAGGTTATATTTGATTCAGACAAGAAATCTTTTTTGAGTTGTTAGCATTAACTCATTGACTGCCATCAGCTTTTGCCATCTTTAATAAATGGCACCAGCGTTATTGACCATTTTAGTAGACCCATCGTGTGTTCTGTATTATAGCTATGGAGACAATAGTATGGCTCATTTGACAGGCATTGTTCATAGTCCATTACTGACTAATTAGTTCATTTCTACACACTGTAGTTTGTTACACGCTACACGCTATACATCGCCCCATTTCCAAAATAATCCAGTCTTTTTCCATAGATCGCGAGATATGACACATTATATGCAATACGCCCAAATCGTTCTGGTTGATCGCCTGAAGCTCCAAATACTCCCAAATCAAAGGTATATACCATGTACATATGTGTCTTCACACAATCATCAATGAGGGGGGGGGGGGGGGGGGGGGTCGTTTTAACTCAAAACTGTGATCGTTACCAAGAGCAAGTTTTACATCCGGTAAACGACGACACTGTGATCGGTACAGAAGCATGTTTTACGTAAAAAAAAATACCAGCAGGTTACCTAAGATAGATCTTACCTCAGTCAGAAAGTACTCAAAAATTTATAAATCCCAGTCGATCCCATGGCGATCGCAATTACTCGTGTATATTGGGCATGGCTACCATATGGGAAATAATAGCTCTGTGGCACCAAATCTTCCACCGATTGCTATGTTGTGATCCACTCCTAGGCGGAAACAACCGGAGTGGATCACAAGACAAGTGATATCCTCAGTTCCCAGTTCAAATGGTAGGCGATACTGCCACCTGGTGAGATTTGATCGGCATTTCAATTCCAACATAACCATATGAATCAGAGACACCTAGATGGCTCCGGCTGACCGTATAGAACGGGGATAAAAGGAAAAGATCAAAGGATTAAAACCCAAGAAATCTCTGGTTTTGGCGTTTAATGCATGGCGAGATAACCTGACTTTTCTCGGGTATGGCGGGCAAAGAGTTAAAGGCAAAGTGGGTAGGCACTGAATACTGACGCTTTCAAAAGTAAAACGCTTTCAATTTATTTCAGCATTCATGTACTGCCAAGATTATGAGTTCTGTACCCGTCAGCCGAGGTCCGTTGAGATTCAGGAGCTGGTTTCAGGCTTATCTGCTCGATACGCTTACAGCTCTTTGAAGATGTGAAGTATGTGTACCAACTTTGCCATGAAGCAACCAGAATCCTCTCAGGTCCAATCAGCCTTGCACCGCTGGTTTGAAATCTTAAACTAATTAAACAAAGCTTTTAGTCTCTACCCAGAATACAGTATTGAGACCCGTCCCATTGAAATTGTCTGCATCAATAATTTCAAATGCCCCGGTAGCAATTTTGCTGCTGTGTAAAGACAAATGCAGTCTTCTGGGGTAAGGTTCTACATCATTGTCAAAGAAGCACCAAGCTATTGTTTACTCAACGTAATTTACATTTCACATTACACCAGTCAAACCATAGGAATAGTGTCCGCCATATGAAAATGATTTAAATTCTCCCTTTGCAGATGATGCAAATCCGTAGGATTGCTGAATGTCCATTAATGAACTGGGAAAGGAATCAGTGGAGTATAAAAACCATTACATAGAAATTGCATTCTTGCAATTCCTATGTTTCAACAAATATAATTAGGGATGCGTAATCAAAAGCAAACAATCAAACAAGATTCAGCATTGTTCCACGTCTTCCCAGGCACTACAACTCCCAAACTCCCTGCAGGCACTACAACTCCCAAACTCCCTGCAGGCACTACAAATCCCACCAAAAAAACGAATCGTCCGCAAGACTTCAAAGCGTTTTCTGCTCGCATCCTGCTCGCATCCTGCGCTCATCCGCGGCTGGTCCCTCAGAGGGGTGATCCGACGCCACCCAGATTAAGCCGCTGCTCCCCTTAGCTTCACTGAGGCTCATTACAGCGCGGCCAGACAGCAGAGAGAGCTTGAGCTCTGCTCCTGGTCGGCTGCAAGTCGGCTAGAAAATGGCAACTGGGAGTCTCATTAGGAGGATCAATTGTTTCAGGAAAATAATACAAAAAGGATGCAAATGATCAGAATTAGCGCCCGACTCTGCTTCTGTAGTACATCTGAGTCACAGATTTGACCTGTGCTTATTCTTAAGATTGTCATTAAATTCGTTTTTCTTTCTTCTTTTTTGAGGGGACATTTTTTTGATAATTTGAGAGACTGACAGATGACCCGTCATTTCCCCAGATAAGGGGGATATTTAATATGGTTTTTCCAGGCCAAGAGTCTCTTTCACGAAGAGGTGGGAGTATGATTTGTGATGATCGTTGTATTGCTTGATTGGGGCAGTTATATAAAATATAAAATAGCGTCTCTGTACACAAAGAGGTCAGGCTGATTCAGACAATGTTCTCTTAATACGATGAAGCAAAACCATAAAGTGGTTTATCGGACTTGGCTGAAGTCTTGTCTCGTGCTTTGCTTGCTAAGCTAATTGGGGGGGAAAAGAGGGTAGTTTAACTCATTCTGCGCCATCGCTTAATGCGCCAGAGGGCGCTAGTACGCCACCACTTTAATCAATGGGGTGGACTGCGAGATTTGCGAGTGCTTAAAATATATAGTATATTATAGCTATCGGTCTAATACACCCGTCGATTGTCAGTGAGTTGCTTCCAGTCAACATGTACAAAATGGATTGTTTTTTCATCCGTAGATTTCCGTTTTACACCGTTTTGGTGATTCTTAGTAATCCCAGGAAAAGATGCGATAATAGCCCTTTAGTGGAATACACTAAACATGTTGTAATTTTTCGCCTGATTATCTAATCTTCCTGAAATCAACGCTAGATTATCATTATTATCCTTCCTCATGCAAGAATGAAATGGCCCTCATAGCGCGAGGGCTCCCCCGCCACCTCCTCCCACTCAACGGCACACAGCCACACACACACACACACACACACACACACACACACACACACACACACACACACACACACACACACACACACACACACACACACACACACAATATCAGATCAACGCAAGATTTTATATATAGAGTCCTTACCTGGTATCTGATGTAATGCAAAAGAAATAATCCAATTACATGATTGCCATTCCAAATACTGCTCGTGGAGGTCCGTCCCACATTACCGAGCGTTACACATGAACGGGCGTGCGGGGTTACTAGTGTTCCATGCCACATCAGGCCTACCTCGCCTGAGTATTTAAACCCCGCCAGCGCGGCTCGGATCGTCCCAGAAAATAAACTACACCATTTCTAATGGAGTGCAATACCAGCTGGAAGGCGTAGGTGGCGGTATTTGCCCTTTTGCGAGCTCAGACCCATTCCCAATGATAACATCAGGCTGGATGGATGAAAATGAATGGATATCGCTAATAAAAGAAATAATGATTAAAACCTGACTATACTCGTGATTGGCGCTGAATGAGTTAAGAATGACACCCACAGGATTTGGTCAACCACACTTCTTCAGAAGGAATGACCTGAGATGTGGAAAGAGAGACGGAGGAAGCCACCGCATTGTGGAATGGCTGCAGTTGAACCTTACACTATTTACACGGTGCATGACCATACACAACCAAAATGAGCTATCCACCGTTGGTGGGGGGAGGGGGGGGGGGGGGTGACACCAACTCGTACAAAGTGATTACTGGCACAGCAGTACAACTCTATTGGATGTCATTGAAGTTACTGGCTTCGATAAGATAGTTTGCTTGTAAAATGGTTACAAAGGACAATCATCTGTATTGGGGAATGTTGAAGAATCAACATAACTTGTTATGATATCTGGATGTCAGACGGAATGGAGCCGTTTTATTAATGTAATGTTTCTAAATGCCATTTTGCCATACTGTATACTATTTGACTCCTCCGTGGTCTGTTCAGAAAGCAAGCTAAAAAGCAGGACTTTGAGTGCCATACATTATGTAATATTTAGATTGCTTGCCTCATATGTAATTGGTTGTAAACACTAAACACTAAATCATTTAAGGAAATATATTTTGTGTGCTTGAGCTATTCCTTGAGGTGTGTGTGTGTGTGTGTGTGTGTGTGTGTGTGTGTGTGTGTGTGTGTGTGTGTGTGTGTGTGTGTGTGTGTGTGTGTGTGTGTGTGTGTGTGTGTGTGTGTGTGTGTGTGTGTGTGTGTGTGTGTGTGTGTGTGTGTGTGTGTGTGTGTGTGTGTGTGTGTGTGTGTGTGTGTGTGTGTGTGTGTGTGTGTGTGTGTTATTCTGGCGTAATAGTTTTTAGTTTGTTTACTTCTTGTTAAGTTTTTTGGCTTCACAAAAATGTGTCGAGTCACGTGTCGAGGTTATTCTGAGCTGTGGTTATGTGAGAGGAGCACAAGATGTCGAGGAAGACTGAAGACAAGCCAACCCATTTCTCACAGTCATTTTATCGTATGTCAATATGTATAAATGATGTGTAAATACAGAAAACCATTTCATACAATGAGATATTTTGTACTGGTTGTTCCCTCTGTTGGTCATTGCATAAACTAATTATGGATCCCTAGTATATTTGATAGATTATAGCGTAAGCGTAGTAATTTTGTCAGCATGGTAAAACATTTTATTTTTATTTATTTATTTTTACACTTCACGTCCTCAGATAATTATGAGATGCGGAATTTCAGTTGTTGCTGAACAAATTTTTGCGAAGGCTGAGAAATGATTTTAAAGTGATTCTGATATTTTTATATTTTTAGCAACGTATTTTGCTTTACCACACATTTGTTACAATGTGGGGGTTCTTTTTTAGTTTTTACATTGTATGTTTTACTCAAATGTCTTGTAGGTAGGCCTACTGTTAGCATTACTTGCAGGTGTGTACTGCTAGACACAAGCTAAGGACCTAGCTTCCAGCTAGCAGCACTCCATAACAAAACCATGTTCCTTCCTTTCCTTCCCTCCTTCTTCAGAGGACTTGGGGAAAAAACAATAGCCAACACTGTAAAAAGAATTATGTTTTTTCACAGGAAATTCACTGTATTATTTTACAGATTACTTTTGTTTTTCTACTTTAATTGTAAATGTCATAAAAATACAGTCAATTACCTTTTATCAAAATATTAACCATTAAATAAAGGTTGTAATCTGTAAATGTATTTGATTTTACTGTAATTTGACAGTAAGTATTTGGCCACCATTGATGCCAGACATTTACCGTTTTCTTGCAGCTTTTTTTCTTAGTGAATGCAGCCCCACAATGCAACAAGTGCCTGTTAAAAACTACAATTAAATTCAAAATACCACAGTATTGCTTTAACTTATTTCACTTGTATCTTGTGTGTATGTGTGTGTTTTCTTTCTGATATTTACCATGATGATGTATGCGAAGAGGATCCTCGCACATTCTATGCAAAACAAATGGATATAGAGCGCATTGTATTAATGCAATGAATTATGTCAGTTAACTATCTTAAATGTATGGTACTTTCTCTATACAGTTTGTATTTATGAATTGAGTTGCAATCAAAACTGTATCAATAAACTTATTTTAAAAAGATTACATGAACTTGGTCCGAGAACTTTTTTATTTTCACCTCACCTGTCGTTATAATTTTTGGATGAAAAGCACCTCTATGACCGGCAATGTCACCTACTGTACTCTCTCACTCATTCGCTCATTCATTAACTCAATACATTTTCATAAAGGATATATGGGCGGCTATGGGCTGAAAAGGTTATTTTTACTCCGACACAGTTAACATTCAAAACATTCAATGTGGGGTTTGTTATATTTGTTTGTTATATATCATATTTTGGAAATGATGCCCAACAAATAACCAAAAAGAGTGTGAAGCTAAATTAACTCATCCAGGTACTCACTAGGAACTGACTGTGCTGTGCAGTGTAACTTTGGCTAAAGGTCTTTAAAGATGGAGACGACATGTTAGTGATGAGTTGATGTCCTTTAGGGCCTAGCAGCAAGGAAGTGAAAAGCTGAACACATAAATCTGGTCCGTGTGTAACGTCACAACTCAGCGTATACTTGCCATACTAGACTTATATAGAAGCTACTGCACACAAAAACAACCTATTGCTTACCTGGATATCGTAGTTATCTTGCTTAAATAGCTAAAGTTAGTCCATAAAATGCAAGCTATCCTCACAGAGGGCAAGCTATCCTTATAGAGGGCAAGCTATCCTCACAGAGGGCAACCTATCATCACAGAGGGCAAGCTATCATCACAGAGGGCAAGTTATCCTTATAGAGGGCAAGCTATCCTTATAGAGTGCAAGCTATGATCACAGAGGGTAAGCTATCCTCACAGAGGGCAAGCTATCCTTATAGAGGGGAACTTATCCTCACAGAGGGAAAGCTATCCTCACAGAGGGCAAGCTATCATCACAGAGGGCAAGCTATCCTTATAGAGGGCAAGCTATCCTCACAGAGGGCAAGCTATCCTCAGAGGGCAAGCTATCCTTATAGAGGGCAAGCTATCCTCACAGAGGGCAAGCTATCCTCAGAGGGCAAGCTATCCTCACAGAGGGGACGCTATCAACACAGCATGTGTTAACTCATTGAACGCCACTCACGAATAAAGTCGGCTTAGCGCCAAACCCGAGAAAAGTCGGGTTTTCTATCGTTATTTATTTTATTTGATCCCATTCATAATCCATCGAGGGAGCCTGTGTTATCATTGGGAATGAGTCCGAGATCGCAAACGTCCAATACTGCCGCCTGACGCCTTGCGGCCGGTATTGTACATCCTTTGAAACTCTCTGGCTTGGGCTGTGTGTCGATCTAAAAAGTTCGGGCCGGGTTTTCCTTGTCGGGCAGGACAAGCGTTTATAACACATGGATTGAGGAGAATCAAGCACTCCCAGTTCATGTTCTTTGGTGGATTATGTTGGCAACTCGATCGACATCAATACTTGGAATGACGATCAGATAATTGGAATATTCTTTTTGGAGTACATCAAGGTAAGGGCTATATCAATCTTGCGTTGATCCAAGAATCCCTTCCCCACGATCCAAACGTACAGTATGTGTGTAATGTGTGTGTGAAACGTATTCCGTTGGTGACGATCGAAGCATAGAAAAACGACCCCCCTTTCATGCATTCATAATGAAACATAATACCGATAATATAGTGTTGATTTCAGATTGATTGTTGATACAGGCGAGAAACGCCACGGTTTCTAATGAAATGCACGTATTGCTGCATAGCGTAGTTTTCTGGGATTAGACAGTATTACTCTAAAACTATACTCATATTCATATATATATATATATATTTACAGTGTACTCAATGGTATGTACTGCATACTCATGGTTTTTGGAAAGCAGCACAGAAGCATTTTCTGTGGCTGAAGGTCTTCAGCTTGGTGGCAGCTCTCTGCACTTCATTAAGCAGCTAAAGAACATTTGCTTCACTTGAGTAAATCCCATATTTGTACGGAATAAGGCTCCTCTTGTTCATTATTTGATAAGTGATTAAAACTTCACATTGAAGAAAAGAACTTGTAAAAATGCAATGACAATGTAAGAATGATTTCGGTAGAAGTTTGTGAGGAAGAAAATGTGCTGCAGATTAATCGTACATGGATGCACAAATAGTGACTAATTGCACACTTTAACAGTGTCGTTTTATGCATATTATGAAACCACTGAGTGGATAAGTCAAACGTTTAAGTTGGGCTATAATTTAGGCAGCGGAGTGGAAATTATGACAAACAAATCACACCGTGTTCCAGCTGGAAAATGTTGTTGCATTAAACATGATGCCTTATGAAATGATTGCTCTGCACATGCCTTATTACCAAAGAACATCTTAATGTACGTGTGTCATTTCGAATATGAAATATATGCCACGTGCTGTGAATATTTATATCAACTGGGCCTTCCGGCACCACGAGAAGCCTAGTGACATAGTGAGGTGAAAATCAACCCTTAGAGCAGTGGTTCCAAAGTCGGGGTCGCGACCCAAAGGTGGGCCGCGAGCAGCCACGGATGGGCGCGAGATGATTTAAATTATTTTTTTTTTTTTTTTTTGTCAGGCCACTGAACTTAGAAGCAGGCCAGGACAGTGTTTCTAGTTGTATTCAAAATTATATTCTATTGTATTCTAAAATGTGACTATATGGTTTTATATTAACTTAATAAATAAACAAAAACGAAAAATCTATTTATTTCAACGAACATTTCAAACTAAATAACAGATTATGCACAGAAAACGCTGAAACAACCGAAGCAACAATAGTATTTTAATGAGGCTATTATTATTATCATTATTATTTTGCAACAAGTTAGCCCTCTCATAAATAGCACATATAAATGAATAACTAACTTGAACTAACTTAATAGGATTGAAGTGATATTTGGCTTAAAAAAATCGGTCGCCTGGCAAAAAAAAAAAAAAAAAGCCAGACGATGTGCATTGGGGCCGCGGCTCTCTGACGCCTTATTTTCTGGGCCCCGGCCTGAAAAGTTTGGAACCCCTGCCTTAGAGGACGATTACCTATTGTTGCTTTACACAAGGTGATTTGTCTCTCACACATCCCTCGTAAACGTGCACCTACAGTAGTTGCCTGCACTGTTCAGTGTTTTCTCAAGGGCACTTAGGCAGATGTAGGAACTGTACTGTACTGACTCCGTAGCAGAGACTCTCATCCACGCTTTCGTCTGTCCTCATAGGGCTACCCAGTAATGCCCTGAACAGGCTACAATATGTGAAAAATTCTGCTGCCAGGGTTCTCACCCGCACCAAGTCCTGGCACCCGACATCACCCCCACCCTCATCGACCTCCACTGGCTTCCAGTCAATTCCTGCATCAATTTCAAGATCCTCCTCATCACCTACAAAGCCCTTCACTCCTTGCCCCCCGGTACCTAGCGGACCTCCTCCATCCCTACATCCCGCCCCAGAGGCTGCGGTCCTCTGACTCCGGTCTCCTCTCCATCCCCACCACCAACATGCGGACTGTTTGGTCCCAGAGCCTTCTCTGTGGCCGCACCCCACTCAAAACCCACCTTTTCACCAAATTTGTAAATGACTGCCTGAGTTCCCCTTTTTTCTTTCTTTCTTTCTTTTGATTAATATTTGTTGTTACGTTGTTCCCTGTCCCCCTCCCTTAGTTGTTAAGCGCCTTGGGTCTCCTGAAAGGCGCTCTATAAATTTAAGATATTATTATTATTATTATTATTATTATTATTTATTATTATTATTATTATTATTATTATTATTATTATTATTATTATTATTATTATTATTATTATTATTATTATTATTATTATTATTATTATTATTATTATAGTATTCAAATCAAATCAAATCAAATTTATTTATAGGGCCCGACAACACACGTAATGTCCCCATGGGCCGTACAGGTCTTCTTTAAACAAGTCAAGAAGACAACATAACAATAAGTCAAGACAGAACAAGAACACATAGGGTCCCAAACATTTTTTAGATGAATGCAAATAAATGAAAGAATGCAAGCACTCCCAGACATACCCCACGCGAAGGTAAGGAAAAACTCACTAAAACCTAACAATAGGGAAAAAAAAGCTCCACAGGCAGTGTGGAGGGAGAGAGAAACCTTAGAAGGGCCGTTCAAGGGGGATCTCCCTTCTTAGATGTCGGTGATAGTAGTGTTGCAGACGGACAGTTGGTAAGCATGCACTCATGTGTGTGGTGAAACACAGATGAGTGCATGCAATAGCAACTGTACATTTGAAAAATTAAAGATAGAGCTAATAGCGATAGCAACTGAACATTTTGAAAGATTAAAGATAGAGTTGATAGCGGATCTATTTGAGGCACAGGGGCGGCGCAAGAGGGTCACGTCCTCCCCGTCTTAGTCACGGGACATTCAAC
>NC_140172.1:110059098-110101974 GCF_963971535.1 Notolepis coatsorum | reverse complement strand
GAGAGAGGAGAGAGAGAGAAGGAGAGAGAGAGAGAGAGAAGAAGAGAGAGAAGAGGAGAGGAGAGAGAGAGAGAGAGAGAGAGAGAGAGAGAGAGAGAGAGAGAGAGAGAGAGAGAGAGAGAGAGAGAGAGAGAGAGAGAGAGAGAGAGAAGAAAAGGACATCCAATGGAATACAACCACCATAAAGACTGCCAATCACACAAATATCTGCACTGTACTGATCTCTGTTCGATTTGGCAATCTAAACATGTTGCCCATGTCAATAAAGCCCCTTTGAATTGAATTGAGAGAGAGAGAGAGAGAGAGAGAGAGAGAGAGAGAGAGAGAGAGAGAGAGAGAGAGAGAGAGAGAGAGAGAGAGAGAGAGAGAGAGAGAGAGAGAGAGAGAGAGAGAGAGAGAGAGAGAGAGAGAGAGAGAGAAAGGCAGCACATGACAGACCAAGATATTGAGGGAGGGAGGGAGCGATGGAGCGAGAGTGAGAGTGACAGTGAGAGAGACATAAAGGCAGCACATGATAGACCAAGATATTGGGGGAGAGAGAGATCAACTTAAAACAGTAGGTAACAGACAGAGATACTTGATACTTGACATTGATACCATGTCAATAAAGCCCCTTTGAATTGAAAGAGAGAGAGAGACAGAGACAGAGAGAGTGAGAGTGAGAGAGACATAAAGGCAGCAGATGACAGACCAAGATATTGAGGGAGGGAGGGAGGGAGGGAGGGAGGGAGGGAGGGAGGGAGGGAGGGAGGGAGGGAGGGAGGGAGGGAGGGAGGGAGGGAGGGAGGGAGGGTGAGAGTGACAGTGAGAAAGACATAAAGGCAGTGTATCATTTGGCTGTTAAATTATACATATTCTTAATAACTATTAACTCCCAATTTGGAATTCAGGAGGAAGCCATTTAGAGAAAATCCTCCAGTGACCTTAACTAGGAAATCATTATAGGGGACCAGTTGTCCCAGGTCATGCAAGCCAGGATGTTTCCACAGAAACCAATTTTGTATACAGACACCTCAGTGAGCTTCAAAGCAACACACAACAGAAGGAACCAAGGGATATGATTCACCCCCGAAGACTCAAACAATGATTCGGCCAATGACGGTGTTAACATTCAAATCACATGTATATGTGATAAACATCTGTATCAACACAGTGTTGTGTGAGCAGGTAGGCTGCTCTTGAAAATCACTTAAAATATAATCATGAAATAAAGCTTCTGGTTGAATCAAGCCTTTTAAAAAAGTAACTTAAAGCATTACGTCTTCAAAGTATTATGTGGGATAAAGTATATATCTTTTAAGAATAACTCATTCTGTAACTAATGCAAGTAATCAGAAAATGCTGTGAGTAACTGGAAAAGGGAGACCAAAGCATTTGCATACAAGCAGGCTCATCAGCTGTTTCTCTCAGAGGTGTGAAAAGTTCAAACTTCTGCTGGGGCACAAATAGACAGGAGGAAGGAGATAATGTTTAGTAATTAGGACACATTAGAAATGTATTTTTCTATATTCAATTTAAACCAGATTAAACTACAATTATCACTTAAATGATGTGTGTAACCAGGGAAACATTTTGATAGTAAACGTGGAGTGGTTTATAGCCAAATGTACAGGATTAGTGGAAGATAATTAAATAGCTTCCACTAATAGCAAATAGCTAATACGAGTGTTAAATAAATGTAATTATGTAGAAAGGCATGGTTTAAGACTTTAATGAATCTAGGTAAACAAGTTGAATAAGTCAAATAATATGAAATGCCGTATAAATACACTGAATTGGAAATAACTCATGTGAATGTCAGCTTGGTGGTTTACTCTGGGACAAAACAAGTAATGTGTTATGTTGAAATGTGTGTCCTTGAGAGAAGTACCTTAAGATTCATATATCATGTGTAGTAAATGTAATAGTAACAATGAATTAGTCTTAAAATGAGTTGGAAAGAAATACTGTCTTCAGCAAGGCCGTTAGCGATAAGCCATGCCTACATTTTCAAACTGAAAACTAACTGTTTGTGGATTGGAGGAAAACCTGTTATGATGTCACTAGCGGTGATGTCATCAGCTGGACCCAGGCCTGCTATAAATACAGGGCCATCAAGACACTAGATCAGAGAGTTGAAAGAGAAGATGATGAAGACGAAGAAGAATACGTCGAACGGACTGCCCCATCGGTGAAGAATAAGCTATATCCACGTTGCCAAAGGCGGGATACGATCAGCGGACATTTTTGTTCGATTAGTTTGGAGAACGCCGATTCAAACCTTGAAGTGTTGTATACATCCAGTGTTTTTGAGTGACAGCAAGTGTTTTTAAGAAGCAGCCATTGTTTTGCTTTTGTTAATAAACTTGCAAGAAAATACAGGAGCGCCTGTCTGGACATCCCAGTCTTAACAAGAGTATACTTCTGGTTTGACAACAACGTGGGTACCTAGTATCTTTATCAGATACAACAAGTGGTGCTGTGACCAACTGAGTGACCTGAACTTGACATCCATCTGACGATCTGCGCTATGGATTTCAGGGTGAGTTACACGACCATCCTGGGAAATAATGGCCCTATGGTGGTTTAGTTGGCTTGCGCAGTCACAAAAGAGACCGGCGTTGCGGTGAAATGGCAGCGTGATATGACTTGTTCGGCCGTCTGGGGAAACTTTGCCAGGACGGGAGACGGAGCTGTGGTGTCAGGTATGGCTGTCTCTCTCGGCTTGGCTTAGCTTTTCTCAAGTCTAAGTGTGAGGATCATGCAATTTGCGGGCTGACCTAGCCATGTAGGGAAAGACAGGGTTCAGATTTTGTGGCGCGATCGTTACAGTATAGGGAGTCGATGGTAGGACTGGAGGCGAGGGAAAAATACGGATCTGGAAGTCAAACAAATCAAATCAAATCAAACTTATTTATAAGGCCCGACAACACACGTCAATGTCCCCATGGGCCGCACACGTCCTCCCCAAACAAGTCAAGAAGAAACACCACATCAAGTCAAGAACAAAACAAGAACACCACAAGGTCCACATTTTTTTAAAATAAAAATAAAAATTAAATTAAAAATTAAAAATTAAAAATTTTAAATTAAAAAATTAAAAATTAAAAATTAAAATTAAAAATTAAAAATTAAAAAGTAAAAATTATAAATTATAAATTAAAAATTAAAAAATTAAAAATTAAAAATTTAAATTAAAAATTAAAAATTAAAAATTAAAAATTAAAAATTAAAAACTAAAAATTAAAAATTAAAAATTAAAAATTAAAAATTAAAAATTAAAAATTAAAAATTTACAAATTTACAATTTAAATTTAAATTTAAATAAATGCAAAATAAATAAAATCAACACTCCCAGACATACCCCACACAAAGGTAAGGAAAAGGAAAAACTCACTAAAACCTAGCAATATGAGGGGGTTAGCAGACATGGGAGCAAATAGACATCCTAACTAAACTAGACAGATTGATATAAGGGTGAGACCCCGATCAGGTGAGATCAGGGTAGGTTGAAGGAGAGAGAGAAAAGATGGGTCTTAAGCAGGGATTTAAAAGCTTCGACAGAGCAGGCGCCCCTGACGACGGCAGGTAATTTGTTCCACAGGTAGGGAGCGCGGTAGACAAAGGCTCTGTGGCCGGCAGATTTCTTTTTAACCCCAGGAATCGATAGAAGCCCCGCATTTTGTGAGCGCAGAGCAAGAGCGGGTGAGTATCGAGAGATAAGATCGGATAGATAGAGCGGTGCAAGCCCATTTAATATTTTGTCGGTGAGGAGTAGCACTTTAAAGTCAGATCGGGCTTGAATAGGAAGCCAGTGTAGGGCGGACAAAACTGGTGTGATGTGATCAAAATTTCTAGTTTTAGTTAGTATCCGTGCAGCCGTATTTTGCACAGATTGAAGATTTTTTATGCTTGAATTAGGTAGGCCTGAAAAAAGTGCATTACAGTAGTCTAGACGTGATGAGACAAAAGCATGAATTAGGGTTTCAGCATCAGCCACAGTTAAAATGGGGCGAATTTTTGTGAAATTACGAAGATGGAAGAAGGCAATTTTGGTGATTTTTTTTTACATGTGTATTAAATGAGAGGGAGAAATAAAAAATTACTCCAAGGTTTTTTATGGTGGAGCTCTGGGATACATGACAAGTATCAAAGTTGAGGGAGATGTCCTGAAACAGGCCTCTGTGGTTTGGAGGGGCCAACAATTAGCATGTCAGTTTTATCTGCATTAAGGTGTAGAAAGTTGCCGTCCACTTTTTGACGGCAAGCAGGCAAGCCTCAAGATTTTGTAATTGGGAGGAATCATTTGGCTTAATAGGTATATATAATTGGGTGTCGTCATTGTAAAAATGTAAGTTTATGCCAAATTTACCCTGTTTGGTCATTCGCAATCATCACAGTTGACATGGTGAGAGTAGCTTGGAAGAAGGGATAGGGGAGAGCAGTAATTTAGAAAGACATGGGGCAGCATGAGTTAGAACAAGGGATGGCACGGAAGAGATGTAGGTGTCAACTGTGGATATTGTGCCTTTTTAGAAGGAGAAAATTCGAAAAGAGCAGTAAAGGTCGGCCTGATCCTTGCCACTGGGGCTGGAGGGCGTTGCGTAAAAAAGGGTTAGTATGGGATTTGGCCATGACCACGAGCGGATGGTTGATACAAATTTGAATGATCATTCAACACAACTTGACCTGTCCAGGAGAAGTGTACAGTTTCTGGAGAGATGGGGAAAAATTATCAGCAGATAAGTCGACACCCAGGCCCTGGTATGTTATATTTGTAAAAGCGTCTTGTAATTGTAAGCCATACGTAGGGCGCAATTTGTGAGTTGATTTATGTACGGAAGCACTGAAACTTCGAGGGAATTAGGTGGGCGGTTCTTTGGACCTAGATGGCTGACGGAAGGGATTATTTATATAGAAATATAATAATATATGTTATGATACAGGAGCTAAATAGGAAGCACTTGAGATCGTTGTTAAAAAAGTATGTGTTTTAAAAGCAGTGTGACTGCAATAATAACGTTGAGTTGGTATGAACCGAGAGTCTAAAAATCTGAGCGATTGTGTAGCAGCCTGTGGAGACGCGCAGTCTTGCTTTTCTGCGCTGTACGTTGTGATATGTTGTAATAACCTGATTGCTATTATGAATAGAAATAATGAGAGCTAAGTTGTCGAGAATGCGGCGTGTAAAGGCGATTGCTATAAAAACATAGGGAAATATCGAAAGTACACAGTTTAAAACGGGGTGGTGGACGAAAGCGATGTTTTGAGGCATAGCGTATGGCGTTGAGTTCAATTTACGTGCGGGGGAGTGGTCTACATAATGTTTAATGACATGTGAGATATGCAAATGTAACTGTGGAAAAAGATTTTTTTAAATCTATCTGGTTTGGCTGGAAATTAGAAGAGTTGCCGGTGAAATAACGTAAAATGTTGACGCATGCGCATGACGCTGAAAGGAGGATTAGGTAGATCCACTTCCAGGTTGCGCGGTGAGATCTGGGTATCGTAGTCTTTGGTAGTTAGCATTATCGGGACGGTTTAGTGGTACGTTGTCTGTTTATGAATGTTTTATATAGGGAATGTTTGTGCTGCTGTGTGCGGGTGTGTGCGTCTGTGCTGCAGGCTGTTTGTGGATGTGTGGAGCACTTGTGGAACTTGTATTTGTGTGGAATGTGTACGAGGTGAGCTGGTTAGCGTGTTAGCTTGTGGCTACATTGTGTGTGGATGTATGGAGGATGGCTGTTTCGTATGTGGGTGTGCAGTATGGATGGGATGATATTGCTGTAAGTGTTGGTATATATATGGGGAGGTAGTGGTATTATGGATCATGTGTTTGTGGGACTATGTTGTGTGTTTGTACAAGGCTTAGAGATGTGTGTGTTGTAAGCGGAGATCTCGTTCCTTTTTTCGATATCTCGCTCAAACTCACGCGTGGTCCTAGCTTTTGGTGGTGGGAAGTAAACAAAGTGACGTCATCGTCATTTGTGACCAGGTATGGACTTCAGGGTCATGTTGAGGGATCTTCATTTAATTTTAAAATTAAAATTAAAAAATTAAAAATTAAAAATTAAAATTAAAAATTAAAATTAAAAATTAAAAAGTAAAAATTAAAAATTATAAATTATAAATTAAAAATTAAAAAATAAAAAATAAAAAATAAAAAATTAAAATTAAAAATTAAAAATTAAAAATTAAAAATTAAAAATTAAAAATTAAAAATTAAAAATTAAAAATTAAAAATTAAAAATTAAAAATTAAAAATTTACAAATTTACAATTTAAATTTAAATTTAAATAAATGCAAAATAAATAAAAGCAACACTCCCAGACATACCCCACACAAAGGTAAGGAAAAGGAACAACTCACTAAAACCTAGCAATATGAGGGGGTTAGCAGACATGGGAGCAAATAGACATCCTAACTAAACTAGACAGATTGATATAAGGGTGAGACCCCGATCAGGTGAGATCAGGGTAGGTTGAAGGAGAGAGAGAAAAGATGGGTCTTAAGCAGGGATTTAAAAGCTTCGACAGAGCAGGCGCCCCTGACGACGGCAGGTAATTTGTTCCACAGGTAGGGAGCGCGGTAGACAAAGGCTCTGTGGCCGGCAGATTTCTTTTTAACCCCAGGAATCGATAGAAGCCCCGCATTTTGTGAGCGCAGAGCAAGAGCGGGTGAGTATCGAGAGATAAGATCGGATAGATAGAGCGGTGCAAGCCCATTTAATATTTTGTCGGTGAGGAGTAGCACTTTAAAGTCAGATCGGGCTTGAATAGGAAGCCAGTGTAGGGCGGACAAAACTGGTGTGATGTGATCAAAATTTCTAGTTTTAGTTAGTATCCGTGCAGCCGTATTTTGCACAGGTTGAAGATTTTTTATGCTTGAATTAGGTAGGCCTGAAAAAAGTGCATTACAGTAGTCTAGACGTGATGAGACAAAAGCATGAATTAGGGTTTCAGCATCAGCCACAGTTAAAATGGGGCGAATTTTTGTGAAATTACGAAGATGGAAGAAGGCAATTTTGGTGATTTTTTTTTACATGTGTATTAAATGAGAGGGAGAAATAAAAAATTACTCCAAGGTTTTTTATGGTGGAGCTCTGGGATACATGACAAGTATCAAAGTTGAGGGAGATGTCCTGAAACAGGCCTCTGTGGTTTGGAGGGGCCAACAATTAGCATGTCAGTTTTATCTGCATTAAGGTGTAGAAAGTTGCCGTCCACTTTTTGACGGCAAGCAGGCAAGCCTCAAGATTTTGTAATTGGGAGGAATCATTTGGCTTAATAGGTATATATAATTGGGTGTCGTCATTGTAAAAATGTAAGTTTATGCCAAATTTACCCTGTTTGGTCATTCGCAATCATCACAGTTGACATGGTGAGAGTAGCTTGGAAGAAGGGATAGGGGAGAGCAGTAATTTAGAAAGACATGGGGCAGCATGAGTTAGAACAAGGGATGGCACGGAAGAGATGTAGGTGTCAACTGTGGATATTGTGCCTTTTTAGAAGGAGAAAATTCGAAAAGAGCAGTAAAGGTCGGCCTGATCCTTGCCACTGGGGCTGGAGGGCGTTGCGTAAAAAAGGGTTAGTATGGGATTTGGCCATGACCACGAGCGGATGGTTGATACAAATTTGAATGATCATTCAACACAACTTGACCTGTCCAGGAGAAGTGTACAGTTTCTGGAGAGATGGGGAAAAATTATCAGCAGATAAGTCGACACCCAGGCCCTGGTATGTTATATTTGTAAAAGCGTCTTGTAATTGTAAGCCATACGTAGGGCGCAATTTGTGAGTTGATTTATGTACGGAAGCACTGAAACTTCGAGGGAATTAGGTGGGCGGTTCTTTGGACCTAGATGGCTGACGGAAGGGATTATTTATATAGAAATATAATAATATATGTTATGATACAGGAGCTAAATAGGAAGCACTTGAGATCGTTGTTAAAAAAGTATGTGTTTTAAAAGCAGTGTGACTGCAATAATAACGTTGAGTTGGTATGAACCGAGAGTCTAAAAATCTGAGCGATTGTGTAGCAGCCTGTGGAGACGCGCAGTCTTGCTTTTCTGCGCTGTACGTTGTGATATGTTGTAATAACCTGATTGCTATTATGAATAGAAATAATGAGAGCTAAGTTGTCGAGAATGCGGCGTGTAAAGGCGATTGCTATAAAAACATAGGGAAATATCGAAAGTACACAGTTTAAAACGGGGTGGTGGACGAAAGCGATGTTTTGAGGCATAGCGTATGGCGTTGAGTTCAATTTACGTGCGGGGGAGTGGTCTACATAATGTTTAATGACATGTGAGATATGCAAATGTAACTGTGGAAAAAGATTTTTTTAAATCTATCTGGTTTGGCTGGAAATTAGAAGAGTTGCCGGTGAAATAACGTAAAATGTTGACGCATGCGCATGACGCTGAAAGGAGGATTAGGTAGATCCACTTCCAGGTTGCGCGGTGAGATCTGGGTATCGTAGTCTTTGGTAGTTAGCATTATCGGGACGGTTTAGTGGTACGTTGTCTGTTTATGAATGTTTTATATAGGGAATGTTTGTGCTGCTGTGTGCGGGTGTGTGCGTCTGTGCTGCAGGCTGTTTGTGGATGTGTGGAGCACTTGTGGAACTTGTATTTGTGTGGAATGTGTACGAGGTGAGCTGGTTAGCGTGTTAGCTTGTGGCTACATTGTGTGTGGATGTATGGAGGATGGCTGTTTCGTATGTGGGTGTGCAGTATGGATGGGATGATATTGCTGTAAGTGTTGGTATATATATGGGGAGGTAGTGGTATTATGGATCATGTGTTTGTGGGACTATGTTGTGTGTTTGTACAAGGCTTAGAGATGTGTGTGTTGTAAGCGGAGATCTCGTTCCTTTTTTCGATATCTCGCTCAAACTCACGCGTGGTCCTAGCTTTTGGTGGTGGGAAGTAAACAAAGTGACGTCATCGTCATTTGTGACCAGGTATGGACTTCAGGGTCATGTTGAGGGATCTTCATTTTTTTTTTTTTTTACATATTATGAAAGTACAGATTCATACCTTCAAAATAAGCCATCACTTGAACATTTTGGTGGGATACTTTGCAAGCTACTTCCTATGATTCATGGTGATTATCACAAAACGTATTCAGAGATAATAGCCTTCAAGAGACGAGCAGGCTATTCAGTGACAATAGTGAAACAACTACAACACTACCCAGAAGTCATTGTAATCCATGGCCCCCCTCTCTCTAGGGCAATTAACACCTGGCAGCTTTCCAGTCTGAGGCTCTTTGTTATTAAAATGAGTCTGGTGACTGGTAGTGGTAGTGAAAGGGACCCTGATAATAAACAAGAAACTTAATCAAGTTTCAAGATTTTATTAGCATTTAAAATAACACGAGATAAAAATAGACATGCTAAAGTCAATGTTCAATGTTCTGATGGCCTCTCCAGAAGCATTTAGATGTAAATACATGTAGTGTGGTAGTGAAAGACACAACAACTAGGTTAACCTTCTGTAGTCTGGTAGTGAAAGGTTAACCTTCTGTAGTGTGGTAGTGAAAGGGTTAACCTTCTGTAGTGTGGTAGTGAAAGGTTAACCTTCTGTAGTGTGGTAGTGAAAGGTTAACCTTCTGTAGTGTGGTAGTGAAAGGTTAACCTTCTGTAGTGTGGTAGTGAAAGGTTAACCTTCTGTAGTGTGGTAGTGAAAGGGTTAACCTTCTGTAGTGTGGTAGTGAAAGGGACCCTGATAATAAACAAGAGACAAAATCAAGTCTCAAGATTTTATTAGCATTTAAAATAACACAAGATAAAAATAGACATGCTAAAGTCAATGTTCAATGTTCTGATGGCCTCTCCAGAAGCATTTAGATGTAAATACATGTAGTGTGGTAGTGAAAGACACAACAACTAGGTTAACCTTCTGTAGTCTGGTAGTGAAAGGTTAACCTTCTGTAGTGTGGTAGTGAAAGGGTTAACCTTCTGTAGTGTGGTAGTGAAAGGTTAACCTTCTGTAGTGTGGTAGTGAAAGGTTAACCTTCTGTAGTGTGGTAGTGAAAGGGTTAACCTTCTGTAGTGTGGTAGTGAAAGGGACCCTGATAATAAACAAGAGACAAAATCAAGTTTCAAGATTTTATTAGCATTTAAAATAACACGAGATAAAAATAGACATGCTAAAGTCAATGTTCAATGTTCTGATGGCCTCTCCAGATGATCACCGTGGTCTTTTTGAACCGCCGCTGGATATTTTGGCTGGTGGTGCCGGGCATGTTACGTCCTGGGCTTCCTCATCACAGAACTCTCTGATCTTGTGGAACAGATAGTGTTGTCTTGCAGAGTCCAGTCCCGGTGGTGGCAGCACAGGAAGTCCATCTATAGGCGGCAGGACACGGACGTCACGGAGCAGCTGGAATCTGGTTTCAGCGCCATCAATAGACTTCTTTGCCACAACCACACCAGGTTCCTTGGAATCAAAGCTGCAATAATAAAGTGAAACGTTAGTACAGGGCACATAACAATATCAATGCATTTGTATCATTTGCCAATGACATTCTTTGCACTAAAGTGTGAATAATTAATTACAGTAAATACACAACACACAGTGACCACACCCACCTAAAGTGCTGGTACTGCTTGATCTGTGGCAGTGGCTTGAAGTAAGGCCCCAGATGTTCCTGCTAGTTGTAGGACTGCACGATTACAGTGCCATCTTCCTTTCCCACTAGCTGTGGTATGTTGATTCCAGCCACTGAGCTGTCCCTTACGACTGCTGCAATCTCATCAAGAGTGTTCACCTTGGTCTTTCTGAAACGCTGCTTGAGAAGCCCAAAGAAACTGTCCGGGGAAAACTTTGTGTGGCCTACAATCAGCAGGTGGAGATTGACACGATGGTGAAGACCATGTAGCGCTCGCCACGCTAAGTACCACAACATGTACTTGTTCTTGTTTTGGCCACTGCAGTTGTCACAGTGAAGGTCAACATCTGTCTCCCCAAGACCATGGTCTTTGAAGAAGTGGTGCAGGTAGCTTATGACGGCGTTGCTACCTTTGCTGGACTCCATCCCCTCATCCACCAAATAGTTGACTTGCCGTGGAATCGCCTCACAGCAAACACCGAATATGCTGCACTTGCGTGGAGCCAAGAAGTACATGGGCCCTGGTTGAAGGGGGTCTGGTGGGTAGTGCACCTGCAATAAATGAATAAGGATTTTAGAAAGAAAAAAAAGGGAGCAATGCAGTAGTTATAACAATTATAACATGATGTTGTGAAAGAGGGCTTGGTATGTAGTCACCTTTTGAGCGTAGTCGAAACTGTAATGCATTGTCAAGGGCTTGCTTGCCGGTGGCACATGACCACCCAGAGAAAGACCATCACCGATCTCCTTGGCGGCTTTAAGCATGCCCTTGTAGGCAGCCCGCTCGGAGGTTACATGCGCCAGATGTTGTTCCTGCTGCTTCAGCTTTGCAGACTTCTCAGCCTCTGGCAGATTGGCACTTTTGAAAATCTGAAAAAAAAAAGTTAAGTAAATGATGATTAATATTAATAATAATAAACTGTATTTGTATAACACTTTTCATACAGAAGTTGCAGTTCAAAGTTCATAACACTGTGATGTTCACTAACCAGATAATTGTTCTTCTGACACACCCAGCAAAGATCAGACATTGGTTTGATTGCTCTGATATGACTCAGTAATTGCCTCCAGAGGGACTTAAATGTGGACAGGCCCACTGCTCGCTGGTCTGAAAGATTAATAAGAACACATGTTAGCACAATGTCATTCATTTTCAAGCTTTGTTTTTATTTGACAAAGACCTATTTGACCTATTTCTTTGACAAAGATTTGCTTACACCTACCAACTGGCATTGCCTTGGTATATAAACGCCACACAGATGCCTTCGTGACGCAAGATGGTAACAGCTGACCGGTAAAGTTCTTTTGGTGTGCCTGGCGTCCAGGGAGGTGAACAGCATGATCTTCTGCATAATTCAACACAAATTGAACTACTTTTTCGATATCTTCATATTTTATGCAATGCTTGTTGTTGTGTGGCGATCGCTTCTTTGTGCGAAGACACATGCCATTTTCTGACATGTGTTTGCTTATTGCAATCAAGCGATCCTTACCTATTCTTGGGAGAGAAGAGGGGGGGGGGGGAGACAGAGAGAGAGATAGTTAGATCATCATCATCACAAGTACCGGTACCTGTCTGTACCACACCCAGTCTACATGATTGTGGAGACAGAGACAGAGAAGTTAGATCATCATCATCATCAATCATCATCATCACAAGTACCGGTACCTGTCTGTACCACACCCAGTCTACATGATTGTGGAGACAGAGAGAGATAGTTAGATCATCATCATCAATCATCATCATCATCACAAGTACCGGTACCTGTCTGTACCACACCCAGTCTACATGATTGTGGAGACAGAGAGAGATAGTTATTGTAATTGTGGCACAAATCAAAAGACACAAATAGTGTCTTTGGTCTATACTATCTGCTATACTTTATACTATACTATGCTACTATACTCTACTATAATGTACTATAATTAGTTTTAATAAAATGGGGGACCCTGATAATAAACAAGACTAATCAAGTTTCAAGATTTTATTATCATTTAAAAAAAAATAGGCATGATGTACTATATTAGTTTTAAATAGACAATAATAATAACTTACCCGTGGATGAAGAGGAAAGCTTCACGGCAGATTTGTATCGCCCCGAAGAAATAGTTTGTGTAAGCACGTTGTCTTTTTTTGGAAAACGATTTATTTCCGATAGTCCATTCTGACTTTCGACCAAAAGCCTGGAGCTGCGCCATAATAATCAAGTCTTTATGATCCTCTTCGAGAGCCGCTATCTCAAAACGCCTTGTGTAAACTTCATCACGGTCCAATTTTGTGATACATGACCGCCGATTAAGAATGTCATTTTCTTTATCAACCTGGACGCATTTACAAGTAAATCGCAAAAGTCTTTCCATTTGGCGTTCGTGGTTCTCGTCAGATTCAACTTCCACAACGCACATTACGTGTTCTACCTTGTCTCCAAATCCGTTAGGTGTGTTGTCACCATCATCAGATTCTGGCTCTGCCTCGTCTTCAAATCCGTTAGTTTTGTCACCATCACCACCATCACCATCATTTTCTGGCTCTGCCTCGTCTTCAAATCCGTTAGTGTTGTCACCATCATCATCATCTGCCTCTAACTCGTCACAATTGTCTTCTTCTTCTGAACCAGAATCTGAGTTTCTTTTTGGATTTTTCTTCTGCGGAAAGAAATCCGTGATGAATGTTCCTAAAGCGCGTTCGTCTTCAACACAGTGTGCTCCGAAGTGAGCAAACCGGTTTAATGCCTCGGCAAGTGCCCTCGCTGTGGGTTGCTGACTGGGTTCCATGGTGACTGGCAAACATGCACTGCCCTGCTCTCTGTTTAATACTCACCGATCAATGGCATCAACTTAATGACGTCACCGCCTGACCAATAAGCATTTAGATGTAAATACATGTAGTGTGGTAGTGAAAGACACAACAACTAGGTTAACCTTCTGTAGTGTGGTAGTGAAAGGTTAACCTTCTGTAGTGTGGTAGTGACGGATAAAAAAACGGATAAATAGTTTTTTTTACCATATTTCTAATATTTATTTTTGCTAAATACCAATTATAAATATCTCGACGAATTACCTCTGAATATGAATCAAAAAAAATATTAAAGATTCGCTCACTAGTTCTACCAGAAACGGAGTTGAGGCGAAGCATTACTAAGCGCTTCTGTAGTGTGGCAGTGAAAGGGTTAACGCGCCCTCATCGCGCCGCAGCGCAGTTTACATCAGGGCCCCCACAATAATGAAAAAGCCGATGAAAAAGCCATTTTTTATCACTCCGTTTCCGTATTAAATTAATTTACTTTTAGCCATTAGGTTGGAAAAAATGCACCCTACCGAAATTCGTTCGCTCATAAAATTCGAACTGTGTTTTAATGGTTTTTAATTAAGTTAAAACACACGTTTTATAAAGGCCGTAAAGGCCTCTTTTTTTTTAATCTTTTTTTTAGACACTGCGTTACGTTGCTTATAAATCATCTGAACTTATAACATTAAGATAGTGTATTAATAGTGTGTTATTCTAAAGCTAATGACGTCTGTGTGTTAACACCTATTAAGTACAGTACTTGGCCCCTGTGGACAGGCCCACAGCCCGCGCGTGTAGTTTTTTCTCCTCACTTGGAAGAAAATTTGTGGAACTATTATAACAATAATTACCTCATTTACAAGTTGTATTTAAGTTTGCAACTAAGGGCAAATAAGGGAACACATCAATGACAATTCAAATATGTAAAAAAAATCAAGATTTCGATTTTTAGGATTTTCTAAACAGCAAGACATTTTCTTCATTTCAGAGCACCTCCCCCTTTGCGGATCAAATCGGGTTTGGTCACGGCGAGTCACAATTTTTATTGGCATGGCGCCGTTCAGCCACAAGGGGTGGCATTCGCTTATGAACGACGTTTTGGCATAGGGCTTGGTGAGGCAGTGTTGTAATATTATTATTGAAGTTTGGTGGATGAATTGGTACACTTAGTCAATTGTACATTAGGTTAGGGAGGTTTTACAATTCCAGGAGTAGTTTCAGTGGGAGAGGGCTTGTGTTGATAGTAAATTCTGTGTGGTATACTGGCTTATTTACACAGTGATATAGCATTGATAATATAAATACAGGGTTAATGAAGAGGTAAAAGTTATTTACAGCAGGTATTGTCAAGGGTACATTAGGTATTAGACCGTTTGTAAAAGGTTTAATAGTTATAATTACGGTGTTCACATAATTAGACTTGCCTGAGAGCAGGAATACAGGTTGTAGATTGTCACACTCCCAGGTCAGATCAAGCCTGGGAGAGTCAACACCACAGACATGATGTAAACAATGGTCTCCTACCACCCTCTAGTGGGCACCCGCAGATGGTGCAGGCCAGCACTGTAAACATGCTGTTGACTAATGTATTGACTATAATTAATAGTATGATTAATGTGGTGTCATGGTGTGTGCTGTTGTTAACTTTCCCTACCCTTGTTTGATGTGGGTTTCCTGTCTGGTTGTATTTTGGTTTATGCTCTTGTGTTCCTGTGGTTTATGTATTGTTTTAAGTCTGGCTTGCCATCTATGATCAATTAGTAATTAGTCTTGTTATTTAAGTGTGGGTTGTCCTCACCTGGTTGTGGAGTCCTCCTTGTTACCTGTTCCTGTGATGTCTGTGTCAAATGTCGTCCTTGTAGTTGTGTTCTGTCTAAAGTAAGTGTATATTAGTATTCTGTTTTGTCATCTTTTATTTTGTGTGTTCAGTCCGTCTTCTGGTTAGGTTTTGTTTTGTAGTTAGTGCCAGCGTGGCTGTGCCTATTGTTTATGCTTGTATGTACATCAGGGTTTCCGTTGTCCGGTAATTACCGGTTTTTGACCGGCAAAATCTGTTGAAGTCCGACATATTTAATCTCTCCGGTCATAATGTCCGGTGAAAATAATTCCCTCTAAACACAATTTGAATTGTATTAAAATAGTTACATTTGTTTCATTGTTGCTTCACCAAGCAGGTCTAATAATGACAACGATGTGTGTTCTATTATGATATGTGTGTAGTGTTCTGATAACGACTATTGGTGAAGCGATGTCAAGATTCATTTGGGTTAGGCAGTGGGAGCTAGATTTGCGAGAAGCATGCAACTGCAGAGCCGCAGAGCTGACAGTTGTGCGTGCACAGTGCAATACTCCAATTCAGCCATTGGCAATTCAGCTGTTGGGTGGGTGGCGCTGCTGAGCGGTCCCCAGACCGGGATGAGAGCGCTGCTGGCTCTGCGGCTCTGCAGTTGCATACTACTGGTATGTTCTTCGTTGGGACTGGGAGGCGGAGATATAATAGTCATTACGCAACGTTTATATTTCACGATAATGTTGCCGTCTCTCTCTGCCAAATTTTTCAGTTATTCGCTTGATATAATTAATACAAATGTCCAATATAACGGAATTCGTTAGCTCATAAAAATGTGTTTATAACACACTGCTGTTTATTAATGTCGGGCCGACTGCCCACAGACACCTATTTGATTTAAAGTCAGCAGCAGCACGGAGTCTCTGGACTTATTTTATTTGGAATATAATGACTGTATACGCAAAAGTAGCCTAGTTTTAAGTAAAAATATTATAAATCGACATGCCTTGAGGATGTCATTCTTTATAGCCTGCCTATCAATTGTTTTTAAGCTCAATAAACTCTGACCGGAATTTCTCCCATTTGAACGGCAGATTGAAATATTGCCGGACACGGAGACCGGCACCAATATTTTCTAACGGAAACCCTGATGTACATTTGACATTGCTAAGTAAAGGCTTTAAATTGTGACAGTCGACTCCTGCCTCATCTCCCTGCTTACTCTTATCCTGCTGCCTTGGGTTCTACCGCCACCTTACCGTATCGTAACAGTAGATGGCAGTTCAGTGCGCCCACTGTGTTTAATTAAATGACGTGCGATTTTTGTTATAGTCTTATAGGTATGGTTGGGATCAGTTATAAACAATAATGCATATTTTTCTACTTAATGAACATTGGAAGTGCTGTAACTGTGAGTCAGGTGTGGCAGTTGGGGTACTATAAAATGTTCTTAAGTGGGATAAAAATGCTTAGGTTTAGGTGTAGTAGTAGAATAATGCTTATTTTTCTACTTAATGGGCATTGGAAGCAATATTAATATGCGCCTCTGAGGTGTGTGAGTCAGTGATTGATCTAGATCTTGGCTACACTTAAATATGGTTCGCCACCGGTAGTGCATTTCATAATTTTGTATGATCTAGTTTAGGCCATACTTTGCCTAGTGGAATATACTAGGTTTTAGTTCATAGGTAAGCTGTGTAGGTGAATATTCTCATAGCCTGTTCAATTACATTTGAAAGCAGAAGGCTGTGTATGGATGCCACAGCAAATATGGTACAGTTTTACTACATTTTGATCAATGATATGTAGTGGTGTTTTAGCTCATGCATGAAGATTACATAGATACGCATAGCGGTATTTCAGCACCATACAGGTTCATTCTGTGTTTTAGTAGCAGGATGGCAGCTATATACTTTTGTAAGTCAGAGACTTGATTCAAACTACTTTAGAGAATGTATAGTTTAGAATACAGGGTACAATGCAGATTGAAATAGGTATAGGTTACAATTACAGCTAATAGGAATGGATAGTGTCTATGTTTGTAGTGTTTAGAGTCTGTTTTTAATTTAATGGTAGGAGGGATGTGTTATTCATAGTGATTGGGGAGTGGGGAATCATGTCAGGGGATACAATAAATAAGAGGAGGTCTGGGGGATGATAGGTTATGAATTCACACAAAAACTACCCTCTCTGTGGACTAGATAGACGAAAGTTCACTGTAGGGGGTTATAGTGAATTCATATCCTGTGATCTTGACTGAGTCACTTGTAAAAATCCGGTTCGCTTAAGGTGATATGGGGGCTAACCAGATGTCTGAAACCAGGGGTCCCAGGACATGGAGGGGTGTGAAAGGGGGGGGGGAGAACTGGTGGAGGGGTGGTTTGGGCACGCTCTGTCTCATACTCTCTCTCTCTCTCTCACTCTATATAACATTCTCTCTCTCACGCATATGCTCTCTCAGGGAACAGGTGGAGCATCAGGGGGAGTCAGCTTCGGGATATATATTTATGTTATGGAGGTAATTAGATGATGTTTGTTGTATGCATGTTTACACAGTGGTCTAGAGTGTGATTTGTTTTATTATATTGGGCTTTGTGATGCGAAGGTAGCACGTATGACTCCAGATCAGAAGGTTGCGTGTTCAGATCACATCAGGGTGTAGTGATTAGCACTGTCTGGTTGTTCATAAAGTAGTTTGGAGTAGCGGTAATATTATTCACACCACAGTGTGCATGTTAGTCGAACGGTCAAGACTCTCTCTCTCTCTCTAGGGGGGTGTTTTAATTGGGGCAGAGTGTGGGAGATCTGTGTCATGAGGGGGGTTGTGATTTTGACTGAACGTGGTTGTACCTGGTGTCAAGGGGAGATCACGCTATCCAGATACCTCTGTAGATCATGACATAAGAAAGGCGAGGCTATATTGTAGGAAATATTATGTGGTAGGTGTTGTGAAGTATGAGGTGTTGGTGTCTGCTTTTGTTTATGTTAATGTTGGTTTGGTGGGACTGTTGTCTCACTGGGGTTATTGAGTTGATATTGTTGGGATGTGTGTGTGTTTGGAGTAGTCTGGATACCGTTATGAACGGGCTGGGCTGATTGAGTGCCTGTAAGGTTGGAAGTTTGTGTGTATCTTGACATTTCTTGTGGATTGGGGCCGGAGTGCGATTTCTCTCATGTTCTGCAGATGTGGGAGACATATGCTTTGGGCTGGTATTGACGGTCCTTTGATTGTAGATCAGAGGGCTGTGGGAATTCAAGAGTGTGAGGTGTTCAGGATCCATGAATTATGACATGGGTGGCTGGATACTGCATAGGAAAGGGGAATTTAGCGGTAATAATGCCGGTGAAGATTTATTTTTCTCCTCGTTAGGGTGTGTGAGAGATATGGAATGATGTGGGATGCCAGGCTACGCTGGTGTCCAGGGGGAGTTTGGAATGAGTATGTAGAATTATAATGAAATGTAATGTGAAGCGGAATATGAAATATATTAAATATACATTTTAATTGGGATATTAATAAATAGGTGTGTAAATACATTTTTATTTTCCCATAGTAGGACGTGGACAGTAAGCAAACGAGAGGAGATGTTAGAAATGATAGGCCTCTGTGAAACTAACTGTGATATGATTGTTTTCAAGGAGGACCAAGCAGAGTGAAAGGAGATACCAGCGTGGGGTTGATGGAGTAATGCAGAATCTTTGTTTTGCCTCTGAGATTCACGGGAGAGGCCACGACAAAGAGTGATTATGAATCCAGAATGTTCTAGCTGGAAAGACAACAGGAGTTTACGAAGCTAAGGCCTTTTGTTATGTTCAAATAAATTACAATCTCTCTGTATTTTTTATTAGAATAAACAACTCATGTTCTGAGAAAGTAAAACACTAGGGTACAACCAGTTGGTCAGTGGTCAGGTGTGTATCGAACTCCATCACTCTTCTCACAATGAGCCCTTTGTGGAGGTTTAGGCACTCCCACTCCACCAGCAAGCCCCGTAGGTCCGGAGGTAATTGACGGCGGCAGTCTAGGGGTGGCGGTGCTCCCTGGGTCAGCCATCGATGGACTTGTCGCAGGTCCGGATCCACCCGCTGGCTCTGTATCCAGTCCAGTACTTCTGGGGCTGCTGCATCAGTGTCCACAGCTTCCTCCGCCGCCCTTTCTGGCGGGTCCTGCCTTTCCACTGCCTGGACCGTCGTGTTCCCAGCCTCTGGCAACCGAGACAATAGATCGGCATTATGATTGACAGCCCCTGGCAGGTATATGATCACGTAGGAGTAGTTCACGAGCTGGGCCACCCAGCGCTGCTTGTGTGCCCCCAGTCGGGCTGTTTCCAGGTGCACCAGCAAATTGTTGTCCGTGAAGATAGTGAAATGGGCCCCCCAGAGGTAATCTTTGAATGTTTCGGTTACCACCCACTTCAAAGCCAGCAGCTCCAACTTGAAGGAGCTGTAATTCTGGTCGTTGCGCTCCGTCTGGGAAAGGCTGTGACTGGCGTATGCAATGACCCGCTCTCGGCCCTCCTGGACCTGGGACAGGACTGCCCCTAGCCCCTCCAAGCTGGCATCCGTGTAGAGCCTGAACGGCTGGCCGTAATCAGCGAAGGCCAAGATGGGGCCTCCAACAGGTTCCTCTTCAGCTTCTCAAATGCCTGCTGACAGGGTGGCGCCCAGGTCACTGGCGCAGACGGTCATCCAGCAGTACCCTGGAGCAGTCGGGTCAGAGGGGCGGCGATCCGGGCAACGCCGGGGACGAACCGTCGATAGTACCCCATGAATCCCAAGAATGACTTCATCTGTTTGGCCGTGGTGGGCACGGGCCAGCTGCGGACGGTCTGGGTCTTCTCCGGGTCAGTGGCCACCCCTTGGCATCCGTTCAAACTGGTACAACCCCAGTGGCGTGGCAAAGGCCGTCTTCTCCTGGTCCTCCGGCGCCACTTCTACTTGCCAGTACCCGCTGGCCAGATCCAGGGTACTGTACCAGGTCGCCTGGGTCAAATTGGTCAATGACTCCTCTATCCGGGGCAACGGGTATGCATCCTTGTGGGTCACGGCGTTCAGCTTCCGGTAGTCTACGCAGAAGCACCAGGATCCATCCTTCTTGCGGACCAACACCACTGAGGCCGCCCATGGACTGGAGCTCTCGCACACCACCTCGCTGTCGATCATCCCCTGCAGCAGCGTTCTCAATTCAGCGTATAGCTTGGGTGGAATCGGACGGTACCTCTCCCGAATCGGTGGTGCGTTTCCAGTGGGGATATTATGTTGAACCACCTTGGTACGCCCGAAGTCCTCCTCATGTGCAGCGAATACATGGGCGAGAATATGCTCAGCGATGCCGCTCGCGGCAGCATATTCTCGCCGCTGGCTGAGCTCTGGTGTCTGCTGGAGCAAGCCAGAGACAGCCGGCGATGCAATATTTTATTGGTTTGTCATGACAAACCAATTACATAATCCAACATATGTGTAAAGGCACAACATATTCCAGTTAACGGTATCTTCTTTTAATTATTCGTTACGGCGTAGTCGTTCTATATGAATTGAAAATGGGGGACTCTGATGTAAACAAGACAAACTTCTTTCTCAGGTCTGCATCCCCTTAACAATTGTGTGTATTGAGCCGTACTGTATTGTACCCATTCTGCAATCTGTTAAATAAAGTTTTCATTCATTCATTCAGTCAATATTTCCATGCTTATAAATTGAGGAAGGCAGACACGGGACGGACCTCTGCCGCTACACACAGCAGAGCGGCAGGGCTAGCGCGGGTCACGCGGGGGTCGCGGCCAATCAGAGGAACCCGGAAACCGAACTCCATTGCGGAAAGTATAGACGCCCCCGGGGCCGGTGTCTGTCAGAATCAGATGGTTGGCCCCATGTATATACTGCAGGGGGACCAGTGACACCGTGGCCAGGGAGCACCGCTGGGGGATTAGCACAGAGGAGAGATGGGGGTTACAAATACGCAGTGGCACCTTACCTCCACGTACCCAGCTGAGGGACCGAGCTACTCGCCAGCCGCGCTCTCATTTAAGCAGGAGTAACATCTGCCCAGACCACGATCTCAGAATCTGGGGGCACCAGTACAGGGGCCTGTCGCGGCAGCCTAGCCGTGCCACTGGCCACGTCTGCTGGGGGGGGTGCCTTGTACCTGCTGGCAATGAGTAAATGCCTTTTCCCACACCCTCCGGGCCGCTGGAGGGACAGTGGACTTAAAAGCTTCCTGCCCTGGGTGTCCATTCTGAAATAGGCCCTCCCAGCACTCTGATATAACATTCATGCCCAACAGCCCATACTCAGTGCTAATACAGTCATCATTTACAATCACCACCCCTCGACCCAGTACTTCAATGCCGCTGATGGTGAAATCCAGAACCACGTAGCCCACAAACAGAATCTGTAGTCCATTGGCAGCTTGCAGGGTAAGCCACGGTAGTTCTCCGGCTCCCTGGAGCCCCTCGCCACCGAAATGGCGCTGAAAGAATGATTGGCCAAACAGAGTCACCTGTGAACCTGTGTCCAGCACACAGGGTATCTTCTTTCCCCGAATCAGGGCCTCCACTTCTGGACAGCGCCCCACCACTGTCGGTCTCTGCAGGGCCTCCATCATACCTCCTGGACCGGTCACTTGCCCTGTAGTGACCGCTGAAAATCCGGGGGAGGCGCCGTCCTATGCGTGCAGTACCTCTCGATATGGCCTGCCTCCCCGCAGTTCCTGCAGATGGGCCGGCCCTGCTCATCCCACTGGTAGTTACGAGGCTCCCGGTTGTCCAGGCGCTGGCGTGGCCTGGCAGAAGGTCTAGCTGGAGGGCCTGGCTGTGCCCACCTCTGCGCGGGGTCGGGTCCATGTCCAGAACTCTGCATCTGGCTCCGTATTTCCTCTGCAAGGGTGCTCCCCAGCAGTGCTACCTGGTCACGTAGTTATTTCTGTAGTTCCATACGTAGTGAGTCTTTAAGCTGTTGCAGGCCGCTCGGGGGTAATACTTCTATGCCGCGAGGTGGGATAGCTTAGGAAGCTCGGGTTTGGCAAGCCGCCACCTCTTCGGTAGAGGCTCTTTCTACTCGCTCGATGGAGCTCGCCTCCTGCCGAACCTCCTCAAAGGTTGCCTCGGGGTTTTGTCTCAGGTGACGTAGGAACTCACGTCTAATGGGGCCTTCCCACAGGCCTTTAGCAAACTGCACCCGCAGTCTCTTGTTTTCCTCTCCTGCATTATCTGGATCACTGATTCGCCATGTGTAAAGGCACTCTCAAAGTCGCAGGGTGAACTCCTCTATCCCTTCCTTCTTAGCCTGCCTACAGTTGAAAAACCCCTCTTGAAGGGTATCAGAAGACCTATGGTCCCCATACTTCATGGTTAATGCCCTGATTACTTCCTGGGGGGAAGCTTTAATAGCTGATGGGAGGAGCATGGCCTATCTATGTGCGGGGCCATCAAGGGAGCTAAACAGGAAGTCTATTCCCTGTTGGGGTGGTAAAGTTTGTGCTCGCAAAAAGGCCTCCACTTGAGCTAGCCACTGACCGAATTTAGTGGTCCCCTTTTCTCCACTAAACTTAGGAACCCAATGTGACCCCAAGTACCAGGGCATCAGTACTGCTAGCAACCCAGTTTCTATAGGATTCTCATCTGCCATGTTTGCTGTGGACTATGGGGAAATCCTACCGACTACGCCAAAAGAATGTCACCAGAACCCCAATGGAAAGTACCCCAGTCTACAGCTAGGAGGTGCAAGAGCACAGGTGTACTTTCCCAAAGAGCTCAGCTGATCATCCCATACCAGATTTATCCAAGACCACAAGCAAGACAAGGAGATAATGTTTGAGATACCATTGGTAACACTTTATTACAAAATATGATATATAGCACAGGAAATCGTTTATTTAAATAGCAATTTACTAGACTAACTAAAATACCATGCCCTTAGGCCTAGGGTAATTAAGAACGGAGACGCTCCCTGCACTATAGGTCAAACCCCCCCACTTACATGTTCTGTACGACAAGCCATCAGGAAGAGCACAACTCTATCAGCTGAGCAACAATGTTCATAAAAGTGTTGAGTGCTACAGTGTAGGTTAGTTTATTAGGACAAGTGCATGACAGTACGGTTAGTTAGGGTTAGATTATTATTATTTTTTTATAATTTTTTTTTAAATTCAGATAATGGTTGAAGAAGTGCGTTTTTAGTCGACGGCAACAGATTGGACGTGTTTCGGCTGTCCTAACTGGGGTGGGTAGTTCATTCCACCATTGTGGGGCAAGGACTGAGAATAGGCGACTTCTCTTTGATGACCCTCCCGGAGCTTGGATAGGAGTAGGTCTGAGGCGGCCAGAAGATGCAGAGCATAGGGGTCTTGAGGGTGTGTAGTTAGAGACCATTGACCGGAGGTAGGCGGGAGCAGTTCCCTTTGCCGCACGGTATGCTAGGTCGAGGGCCTTGAAGCGGATTCGGGCAGCAATGGGGAGCCAGTGCAGGTCCCTAAGAAGTGGGGTGACATGGGCCGACTTCGGTAGGTTTGAGATCAGGCGGGCCGCTGCGTTCTGAATGAGTTGAAGAGGCTTAGTGGCAGTGGCCGGGAGGCCAGCGAGCAGTGCGTTGCAGTAGTCGAGGCGGGAGATGACTGTTGATTGGACAAGGAGTTGGGTGGCTTCTTTTGTCAGGAAGGGGCGGATCCTTCTGACGTTGCTTAGGAGGAATCGGCAGGTTCTGGTTGTCGCTGCGATGTGAGCAGAGAAGTTCAACTGGTCGTCGAGGACAACACCAAGGTTCTTGGCGGTCGGGGACGCGGTCACAGCTGCATTCTCGACTGTGATGGAAAGGTCGGTCAGGGCGGAGGATTTGGCCGGCAGGTGGAGCAATTCTGTTTTGCTTAGGTTCAGTTTGAGGTGGTTGGTCGTCATCCAGGCGGAGATGTCGGACAGACAGGCCGAGATCCGCTCAGAGACGTGGATATCTGAGGGAGGGAAGGAGAGGAAGAGTTGAGTATCGTCGGCATAACAATGGTAGGAGAAGCCATGAGACGTGATAATGTTACCCAGTGATTTAGTGTAGAGGGAGAAGAGAAGGGGTCCTAAAACCGAGCCCTGGGGGACACCGGTCCGCAGGGGGCGGGTGGCCGACAGGGTCCCTCTCCATGACACTTGGTAGGAGCGGTCATTGAGGTATGATGACAGCCATGTCAGCGCAGAGCCAGCCACTCCCATTCCTGCGAGGGCCGCGAGGAGGATCTGGTGGTTGACTGTGTCGAAGGCTGCAGATAGATCTAGGAGAATCAGGACAGAGGAGAGGCCTTTCGCTTTTGCTAAGTGAAGTGCCTCTGTGACCGCAATGAGGGCTGTTTACTTAGTTACTTGAATTAATGCCGTTCTTATAATCCACAGCTTGACACAGTTAATATCATTCACGATTCCAAATCACAGTTAGTTTGTTTCTCCACTGATCGCTCTGGAACCAGTTTGCTTGTCAGGCGCGCATTCTGATATGTTTGTATTCCTTTTACTCACGGCATGCAGCGTTGCAATAATGTATCTCTTGGTTGAGGCTCCACTCGTTCAACAGCAGGGTGAACACAGCAGTAGGCAGCAGGAAAGGTTTCCACTGGGAAAAAAGCACAAAGAAAGAGTTGCATGTCCCAGTATTCCAGCAGCTCGGCGTCCTCCGGTGTCGACTTCCCGACTCTCATTCTGCTGCTGTCAAGAACACATTTCCCCTTTGACCATCTCCCGGGGCTTCATGGCACCGCCACTACACGCCCGCCAGCCAATCCGCTGCTCCCTCCAGCGGCACACGCCTGCAACGTAGGAGAGGGAACTCCCATGGGTAGATCCCACGCTCAATGAATACACACACCTGCTACCGTTCTGCACTTGCCTGATATCAATTACTCCAGCGCATATCACCACATCAGTAGGACGGCTCCTCTCCTCCCATTGGAACACCATGGACTTCATCTGACAAGGGAAGAATGGACAGCATAGCACGTCACAGCTATAGGAAATTACCATAACTACATCTATTGCATATGCACTTGCCAGACACCCTGCCAGGTACGCATGTAGATCCTCACAGGACCATCACTGGGGCGTGTCCTCGTCTCAGGGTCAAGCAGGTCCATCAGCACACACACACACAGACACACACACACCCCCACCCGTGACATACTGTGTCTGCTTCATTCTCAGACTCTCTATCACACTCTATCTCTTTCTCTTCTCATGTCTGAAGGACAAACCTGCAGCACATTGGAAAGACAGTGAGAGAGAGAGAGAGAGAGAGAGAGAGAGAGAGAGAGAGAGAGAGAGAGAGAGAGAGAGAGAGAGAGAGAGAGAGAGAGAGAGAAAGAGAGAGAGAGAATGACAGATAACAACTGACAGTAGTTTTACCATAATCATTTCCATTGTATTGGTGAATTTGAATAATCCACATTTCAGTATTCATATTCTTTAATAATTCATGAAAGCACATGTCACGGGTGGGTGTGTGTGTGTCTGTATGTGTGTGTGCTGATGTACCTGCGGGACCCTGAGAGGAGGACACACCCAGCGAGGGTCCTGATGAGGACCTAGATGCTTACCTGGCCGTTTTAACAGGCAAGTGCATATCCGACTGTTATATGTATTGGAATCTCCTATCGCAGTACTGCGCCATGCTGTCCCTTCTTCCCTGAGGTCCATGGAGTCCCGGTGAGAGCGTGGGGAGCCATCCTGTGGGGATGGTGATATGTGCTGGGGTCAGTGACAGCAGGCGAGTACGGGGCCGCCAGGGGGGGATAGTCTATTTCAGTCTTGAAGTCTACACATGAAGTCCCTCTTTCTTACGCAGCCGTGGTGTGCCGCTGGAGGGAGCAGGACATTGATTGGCTGGCTGGCGTGGAGGGGCGGTGCTAGGAAGCCCGGGCGCTGTTGAAAGGAGAATTCGTTTTGGAAGTATGGAAGACAGAGTCCCAAGGACGACACCCGGGAACGCGGAACTGCGGAGATACGAGGAAACGCCACTTTTCTCTTGTGCCAGTGGAAACACTTCCTGCTCTAGCCTGCTGTGTTCACCCTCTCTGTGGAACGAGTGGAGCCGAAACCAGCGAGATACATTGTAGCCACGCTACCTGCCGTGAGTAACTAAACACAAAGTATCGGAATATCTGCGCCGGATGAATGTACTGTTTCCAGAGCTATCAGTGAATGGATTATGTGAACTGTGCTATAAGAAACTTTGGATTATACAAACTGTCATTACAACTGAAGACAATTGAGAGCACCGCGTGCTGAAACGCTGCCATCCATTGGGGTCTGGTGACACACATTTTGAAGAAATCCCTCTGTAAATGATCAACTATTTAGTTATTCATCACATTGAAACAGATACATTAAACTCTTGATCCAACACAAAGGTAAAGTACATTATTCTGGTTCAGCTAACAATAAGATGGCCAAGCACAGAAGGAGACGATGGGGGCCAACCGAACAGGCTACGGACCTTTAAAACACTGGCCCCAGGTCAGTCCAAGGGATGTTTACTTCCACAACCTCCTGTTTACATTTGTGTTTATACAGTAGGCCTTAGGAGAAACGACTCCTTCAATATCCTGCCAAGTTTGTGTGGAGTGTTGTGTTTGTGTGTGTGTGTGTGTGTGTGTGTATGAGAGAGAGTGCTTGTATGTGTGTGTGTGTATGAGAGAGAGTGCTCGTACTTTTTTGCAAGACAAGATAATGCAAGATAATGTGCATGTCTGTATGGGAACGGTGAATCTCTGTTTGTCTGTTTCTGAGAGTGTGTGTGTGAGAGAGAGCGAGAGAGAGAGAGAGAGAGAGACAGAGAGAGAGAGAGAGAGAGAGAGAGAGAGAGAGAGAGAGAGAGAGAGAGAGAGAGAGAGAGAGAGAGAGAGAGAGAGAGAGAGAGAGAGAGAGAGATATGTATGTATTGTGGCAACCCCAAGCCACCACCGTGCTTGGTGATCGAAGGGTGTTACTGTGTGTGGCCGCACAATGGCTAGTGTGACTCCTTGTCTTTGAAGCATTCCGTTTACACAACCATTTTACTCTAGTTCACACAAGGGATGTGATGAATTCCTATACAGCAGGCCACCTGTTGAGCTGAAATCCTAGACTATCTTCAAGTCTGCTATTTCAAACCTATAACCTTATTTGGTCTTGTTTTGTTTGTTACTACAGTATTTTCCACTAGCAGTGACAGCATGCCTTTTTGTAACAGTATAAAGACCTGTGTATTTCCTTGTTCAGGACACACAACTCCTCGTGCTCTCAGGGCTGAGTAGATTGGTGTCCACAGCTGTGTATCCTTAACATTCTTTATTCACTCTGGAATAAAAAACCTGACTAATTTAAACTAAAGTAAGACTAATTATCTTCCTCACCTTTTACAGTCTGAATTAGGACTGGGCTTCCGCTTTGAGGAGCACCTGCAGCTAGTAGGCCATCAAGACCAGCTAGCCAATCACGTCGGGATGCCCGTGTTGTGGAAAGTGAGGAAATAGGAAATGTCTCCTCGCCCCTCTCACATCAGCGGCGAGGAGACAGACCGGTAAGCGGAAAAGCCGCCGGCAGACACAAAGATTCTAAGTTAAGTTAAGCAAGTTAACCACATATGCATCAGGCAAAAATGGGGCTAGCTTTGCATAACACGCCTGACGATTGCATATCCAAAGTAATTTGCGATGTATTATACTTTACTGCACATGCATGAGTCTGGTCTCTTTTGAAAAGAAACATTTTGAACATTCTTCCACAACAGGAAGAATCACACTTGTGCTAATTAAATATAGTTACAGAGGTTTGAACACACTGAAGTTAAAGTTTTGTTTACTCACATTCCTGTTTACTTGTTGCCAGATGCCTGTTTTTGAGTTTCAGCTGAGAGGTAGGAGCAGGAAAACATAACGGTTCCATAGCCTGGAAACGTATCTAGTACAGGTTCAAAGTTGATAACAATCCCACGGAAAATTTAGGTTTTACAAAGGTTCTTGTAATGTGTGTACAGGTAAAAATTCAGCGTGATTATCCAAAATGGCGGTCCACTTCCATTAATTTCCCTCTCGAGTCAAAACGAAGGACTTCTTCGCCTTCTTGTGTCACCTTCCCCCACCCTGAGCGCCCGCCTGGGATCGCTTTCTGAGCAGATGTTCCTTGGCTACAACGGTGGTCAATAATTTTCGGCATCAGCGGTGACTGGTCAGTTCAGGACCATTCACAACCGGACGTGGTTGAGTGGCTTGTAAATGACGCTCACCGATATTTCGTCTTGTAACTCGATACCCTAAGCACGCGAGTGTGTGGCGGCCCGAATACATCCAATCATTAAAGGGGAACTATCTTATAAATGGCCTTTTTGAGTGTTTAGCATTGTTTCCTAGCTATGTGAACTTATATTAATATGATCTATGTCTCAAAATTCTCATATTGGCGCATTCTTCCAATTCTCCTCTCACAATATTCACCCTCACTGAACTGAGTCATTTGAAAATGTGCCCTATATGTGATGTCATAAAGACACCGCTGCATGTTAATGTTCAGGCGGGGCCGGCCCGGCGCAGTGGTTTAGGAGCCCAGGCTCAAAACAGCTCGAGATCTTGAGGTAGAAAAATGCTGTTTTTGAGGACTTGATTAGAAATACAAAACAATGAATAAAAAAAAAATATATATTACAGAGGTGTTCCATAGACTCACAGGAATTGTGTAAAAGTGCCCAAATATTGAAAGAAATAGTAAAATAGTTCCCCTTTAAATGGTTAATAAATTATAGATCCTTTGCGTCTGTTGTCATTTGTGTGGGTTCAACTCGTGAACAGTAAGATGAGCTGTGGAATGTTTCTGTACAAAATAAATAAAACCAACAATAAATAATAAAAATAGAGAACAAGACGTTATATGGAATATTAATACAACAAATATAAGAAAGGAATGGGATGTGCTGAGAGCAGAATGTAGATGTGTCCATTCTATTCTACTATATAGCTTTATCCACGTGGTTGAGGTTAGTTCAGTTTAGTTTAGTTGTTGGCATTCGGGGTCACGCTCTAGCTTGGTTTAAATCTTATTTAACTGATAGAACACACTGCGTGGTCTATAATGATTTAACATTTGAGACCCTCCCAGTGCAATGTGGTGTCCCACAAGGCTCTGTCCTGGGCCCTTTGCTATTTTCGATTTACATGCTACTGCTCTGCAATATCATACGCAAATTTGGCATAAACTTTCATTTTTACGCTGATGACACCCAATTATATTTACCTATTAAGCCAAATGATTCCTCCCAATTACAAAACCTTGAGGCCTGCTTGCTTGCCGTCAAAAAGTGGATGTCGCAAAACTTTCTACTAATGCAGATAAAACTGAGATGTTAATTGTTGGCCCCCCAAACCACAGAGGCCTGTTTCAGGACATCTCCCTCAACTTTGATACTTGTCATGTATCCCAGAGCTCCACCATAAAAAACCTCTGAGTCATTTTTTATTCCTCCCTCTCATTTAATGCACATATAAAAAATGTCACCAAAATTGCCTTCTTCCATCTTCGTAATATCGAAAAAATTCGCTCCATTTTTACTCTGGCTGGTGCTGAAACCCTGATTCATGCTTTCTCTCATCACGTCTGGACTACTGTAATGCACTTTATTCAGGCCTACCTAATTCAAGCATAAAATAATTTCAACTCATGCAATATGCGGCTGCACGGATACTAACTAGAACTAGAAAATTTGATCACATCACACCAGTTTTGTCCGCCCTACACTGGCTTCCTATTCAAGCCCGATCTGACTTTAAAGTGCTACTCCTCACCTACAAAATTGTAAATGGGCGTGGACCGCTCTATCTATCCGATCTCATCTCCCGATACTCGCCCGCTCGTGCTCTGCGCTCACAAAATGCGGGGCTTCTATCGATTCCTAGGGTTAAAAAGAAATCCGTCAACCACAGAGCCTTTGTCTACCGCGCTCCCTACCTGTGGAACAAATTACCTGCCGTCGTCAGGGGCGCCTGCTCTGTCGAAGCTTTTAAATCCCTGCTTAAGACCCATCTTTTCTCTATCTCCTTCAACCTACCCTGATCTCACCTGGTCGGGGACTGACCTTTAGGTTAATCTGTCTAGTTTAGTTAGGATGTCTATTTTCTCCCATCTCTGCTTTTCCGCAGCACTATAACCATGGGAACTCTCTAACCCCTGCCCTCCCCCGCCCCCGCCCCCATCTCTCTGAGTGCCTGCTGTCTCGTAATGCTGACCAAGGTGATGGATGTCTCGGGGTCTTGGCCAAGATTGCAGAGACTGCTCTACATGCACCACCGAGGCCACGGATCAGCTCCTTACCGTCTTCTGTCCGTGGTCTGTCAACATGGTCTGTGGTCTGTCAACATGGTTTCATTGCTGGGTTAAGTACTTCTATTCTATTCACATAATATGCTTACTTCATATATCTACTCTATTCACATATATGCTTACCACTTGTATCTATTGCTATGTCCGCCCACTACAATCACGCGAGCTGTCTAACGCCTGTCCCGTCTCCCTGTCTCCCTGTGAGTTGCTGTCCCGGAGTGTTGACCGGAGTGTCGGACCTCCCGCAATGAAGGCCGGGAGGATGCGACCCTCTCTGCGTGCCCTCCTGTCTCCCTGTCTCCGGCGGTCTCGTAGTGGTGACCGGAGTGCTGGACGTCCCGCGATGATGTCGGGGAGGTTGAGACCCTCTCTGCGCCGCCCCCTATCTCCCTGTCTCCGGCTGTCTCGGAGCGATGACCGGAGTGTTGAACGTCCCGTGATTAAGACAGGGAGGATGCGACCCTCTTTGCGCCGCCCCTGTGCCTCAAATAGATTCGCTATCAGCTCTATCTTTAATCTTTCAAAATGTTCAGTTGCTATCGCTATCAGCTCTATCTTTAATTTTTCAAAATGTTCAGTTGCTATTGCATGCACTCATCTGTGTTTCACTACACACATGAGTGCATGCTTACCAACTGTTAGTCTGTGACACTACTATCACCGACATCTAAGAAGGGAGATCCCCCCTTGAATGGCCCTTCTAAGGTTTCTCTCCTCCACACTGCCTGTGGTGCATTTTTCCCTATTGTTAGGTTTTAGTGAGTTTTTCCTTACCTTCACGTGGGGTATGTCTGGGAGTGCTTGCATTCATTCATTTATTTGCATTTATTTTAAATTTGTTGGACCTTATGGAGTTCTTGTTTTATTCTTGACTAATTGTTATGTTTCTTCTTGACTTATTTAAAGAAGACGTGTCCGGCCCATGGGGACATTAATGTGTGTTGTCGGGCCTTACAAATACATTTGATTTGATTTGATTTGAGTTCTTATTTATTAATTTATTCACTGTCATCTGCAGTGTTTGTGTAGTGCTTTTATTTATTTTCAGACATCACAATGCCTTGTTGAGTCATGACTATTGTAACTGAGGGGTACAATTCCCTGACTGTATTACTAGATATGATACTTACTACCACTACCTTTGTACTTAATATTCGGCCACCCAGTACACAGCATAAATATATTATCATAAACACTCTCACGTAGATGAAACGGATCCAACACAAATGTACGAAGTCGAAGTATGCGTTTATTACTACACAGCAATGGTGTGTAGAGCAAGCACTTAATCACTTAATTACATTTATGAATTGAAATAGTATGCACTTTTATGGCAAAGAGTATTCGTCGGTATATCAATAGAGAATGTCCAATCTCTGATGGCGCAGGTGGTAAATATACGACCTGGAATAGTTAAGGAATAA
Organism: Notolepis coatsorum; assembly: GCF_963971535.1. Lineage (NCBI taxonomy): Eukaryota > Metazoa > Chordata > Actinopteri > Aulopiformes > Paralepididae > Notolepis > Notolepis coatsorum. The sequence goes on along the minus strand of NC_140172.1, from coordinate 110,070,058 downwards.
CAGCAATGATACTTTAATGATTATAGACTGGATACACTAGGGGGGGGGTTAATCCGGTCGCTTGTAAGCCGACAGGAGTAGGAGGGGGGGGGGGGTAGAATCCGGCTGCCTCGTCCGGCCAAGGGTATCCCAGGTGAACCCACTGTAGTGCCGTTCAATGCGCCGGCGATCCTTGGACCACAGATGAAAGCAGGTGGACTCTTTGTGGGCCGGCTCTCTCCGGTCCACGGGGGAGAGACGTGAAGCGACCTCGTCTTGCAGAGCGTCTCCTCACCTTGCGTCCTCTCCAGGGGGGGGGGGGTTCCAACACACGGCAGTGTCGGGGGTCTTTATCCATGGAATAATCAAAGTATACAAAGCATAATCCGTGCCTGGGAAGGCGGGCTGTCGTCGGTAGAATAATCCGGTATACAGGTCCACTCGCTCGTCGGCTCTGGGGCTCCTCGGGTGCAGCTTCACATGGGGTCAACCACCCTGGGTAAGCAGCCAGTTCTCTGCCCGAAACGATGGGGTACTGACTACGGTAGTATTCTCACCGCACGAAGCACTATATATTAACAGACTATTATTAGCTTAATAGACTACGTCCAACTCGACGATATAGTGCCAAATATGACTATTCAAATATTAATATACACGATGTCTCAATACCGATGGTAGGCGAACTTGGCCTTACTCCCACACGTGGCGTCGCGGGGAGGCTTTACGTCTGTGACTCTATTGGAGGGTAAGAAACTGGACTGAAAAGAAAGTCCTACTTTAGTAGCGCAGTATATATACGCACTATGAACAAATAGTCCCATTAGTGGTGCGGTAGCCAGATTCCTACGCGGAACTAGGACTTGTTCGTACATGTGGAGCGGTACGTTTTAACTGGGTCTGAGGGGTATGGCAGCCTGGCACCAAGGTCTCGACCAATAGTAGAATGGAGACTATTATGGGATGTTCAGTAGGCTAGAATGGATATTCAATGCATATTGTACAAGGAATATACAAGGGACATCAGGGAATATTAGAGAATATACAAATACAATTAAATATATATATATAAATAAATATATATATTTGGTTTAATCTGGCCCTTCACAACAGCCACCCCCTGATTGGTCCCAGACCTAATCAGTTAAACAGAGACAGATTAATCGCGTTGTCTATTTACACATAAGGGTTTGCTGTAGGGGTCAGTCAACTTCACAAAGTCATAGGGTTGTAGGGTCATGGTCATCATCGATTGTGTCTGGGAGTCGAGGCAGTTCTATGAGCCTCGCCACGGGACGGGTGTAAGTGCGACCCTGGACGAGCACTTCAGCTGCTCGGACCTTGCCGTCGGCACCGGTGATCACTTTGCTTACGCGGCCGGCCGGCCACATAGCTCTGGGCAGTGATTGATCAATAATCATGACGACTGTTCCTTCTGTCAAATTGTCTCTCTCCTTTACCCACTTCTGGCGGGTCTGTAGAGACGGTAGGTAGTGCAGTAGGAAACTGTTCCAAAACTTGTCGGCTAATACTTGGCTGTACCTCCACATTCGTCGGCCGTTCGCTTCTTCAGGCCGGTACATTGTCTGGGGTAATGCAGGATCTAGCCGCCCCATCAGGAGTGTGTTGGGGGTAACTGGGTCGATATCCGCCACATCACTGGAGACATATCCGAGGGGCTTCGAGTTAAGTACTCCCTCAATCTCCGTGAGGACTGTCATTAGGACTTCTTCCGCCACAGTCTGGGCCCCAAGTACTGCGTACAGGGCTGTCTTTATGGAGCGCACTTCTCGTTCCCAAGTGCCACCGAAGTGGGGTGCGTTTGGGGGGTTGAATTGGAAATCAACCTGTGCTGGAGCGAGGTGGGTCTTAAGTTCTGGGCCCATAGCTTGGAAGCTCTCTCTCAGCTCTCTTTCGCCGCCTTTGAAGTTTGTCCCATGATCGGACAATAGGGTAGACGGTCTTCCTTTCCGTGATGTGAATCTTCGGAAGGCCATAAGGAATGAGTCTGTGCTCATGGTCGGGAGAAGCTCGATGTGTATCGCTCTGGTGGTCATGCATTTGAATACAATACCCCACCGCTTCTCGGTTCCTCTTCCTTTCTTTATGTGCAGCGGGCCAAAGCAGTCCATACCCGTTGAGTGGAATGGCTTGTCACCGATTCAGAGGCGACATGGAGGAAGGTCAGCCATCCTTGGTATGCTGGGCTGCGCGCGCCACTTGCGGCAGTCTAGACATGTTCGCTGGAAGCGTCGTACCGCCTCTCTTCCTTGTAGGATCCAGTAACGACGTCTGATTTCCGCGAAGACTCTTTCTGCTCCTGCGTGATGTACATCCTCATCGTATTTCTTTATAATCAGCTCTGTGACCTTGTGTCGGCTGTTCAATACGATCGGGTATTTAATGTCATCCGGTAGATTGGGGGCTCTGCGTAGGCGACCACCCACTCTGATGAGGGTATGAGCGTCGCTCTCGGGGGCCAGATGAATTAATCTGCTGTCGGATGGGACGGGCTTTCGTCCCTGTAGACAGGCCAATTCATCGGGGAACGAGTCTCTCTGGGCTCGCTGCAGTAGAAGCAATTCTGCTTCCTCGTAGTTAGCTGCTGACATATCAGCGGGGGACTTGCACTCCGGGTGGTACCGCAGGAATGTTCTTTGTTGTGCACTCTCTATGGACGTGCAATCGTCTATGTTAGGGTCGGTGGAGGCTACGGTGCTCAATCCACAGAACACAGACTTCTTATTTTCCACCTCCTCTGGACTTGCTTCCCTCGGGATAGGCATGGGCCACTGTCCTTCCGGGAGTCTTAGGAATGCGGGGCCGTCACTGTAGACATTGCGACGGGTGAGGTCATCCAGGGGCATCCCCCGGGTGATGACGTCAGCTGGGTTCTGTTTTGTATCAACGTAGCGCCACTCTGTTTCTCCGGTTAACTCTTCGGTTAAGTCTTGAATCTCGGTGACTCTGACTCCCACGAAGACTTTGTACTTGCATGAGTCCGATTTGATCCAGGCGAGTACCGTCGTGGAATCTGACCACAGGATTGTTCTAGACACCGGTATGGTGAGCTCACGTTGGATGAGCGTGGCTAGGTGCGCTCCGGCTAGGGCTGCGCAGAGCTCTAGACGTGGGATAGATTGTTGCTTGCGTGGGGCTATTCTCGAGCGGGCGAGGACAAATGCTGTGTAGATCTCTCCCCCCTGGTCTTGGGCCCGCAAGTAGGCTACTGATCCGTATGCGACCTCTGAGGCGTCACTGAAGACGTGTAAGTCCATTTTACATGTCTCTGGCCTCACCGTGGGTGGGAAGTAGCTTCGGCGCATATTAACGCCTGGGAGTGAGTGGAGCTCCATCTCCCACTCTCTCCAGGTGGATTTAAGGTGTGCGGGAATGGGGTCGTCCCAGCCCTGGTCCTTGTCCCACAATGCTCGTACAATCATTTTTGCCCTGGTGGTGTACGGTAGAATACATCCTAGCGGGTCATATTGTCGGGCGAGTGTTGTGTACACACTCCGTCTGGTGGTCGGCGCCGCCGCCGGCCTTCCCTGCTCCGTAGTCAGGGGCTTGTGTCTGTAGTGAAGCGAATCTGTTTTGAATCGCCACACCAATCCCAGGGTCATCTCCTGGGCTTCTCCCGGGATTGTAGCCATCCAGGTCTCGCTGCTGGCTGCCTTGTCCTCGGAGGAGAGGCTGCGCAGTACTTGCGGATCGCTGCTGGCCCACTGCCTGAGATCAAAGCCGCCTTTGATCAATGAGGCGCGGAGTTTAATCAGGAGAGCCTCGGCTTCTTCCTGGGTTGAAAGGCTTTGTAGACAGTTGTCTACGTAGAAGCTGTTCTTTACGCTGTGTCGGACCTCTTCGTCCGCTGCTGGGTCCTCTGCTACATGTTTCTGTAGTGCAAATGTAGCACAGCAGGGGCTGCACGTCGTTCCGAAGGGGAGGACTTCCCATTGGTAGATGGCTGGGTGCTCATCTCCTGGCTTCTCTCTCCATAGGAACCGTAACAGGGGCTTGTCCGCCTCTACTAATCTCACCTGCAGGAACATTCCTTTAATGTCCCCGCTGATGGCCACCTTTTCCTGGTGGAAGCGGAGTAGAACGCCGAGTAGGGAGGGGCCGAGTGTGGGACTGGGCAGTAACTCTTTATTCAGATTTTGGGATCCGATCTGGTAGCTGCAGTTAAATACTATGCGGTCTTTACCGTTGTGATGGACCTTGTGGTGGGGCACGTACCACGATTCAGTGGTCTGGTCAGCCTCTTTAATGTCCATCTTTGTGACGTGTCCCGCTGTGATGAGCTTCTCAATCTCAGCGCGGTATACACTCTCTTGGGCGGGGTTCTTGGCTAAGCGCCGCTCCGTGTTCAGCAGGTACCGTTCTGTGGCGTCTGTCTTGGCGTGGAAAGTAGGCATTCCTTCTCGCCGCAGGAGTGGCGTGGCGTATCTCAACACGCCGTTGACCGGGACTCTCTTGGTCCCTGTCTCGAGGAGGTGAATGGCGTAAATGTCATCTTTAGAGCGAATGTCTTTCTTTCCGTTCTTAAAGGGCATTTGTTCCAAGGTCCATAGCCGCTCTACGTGTTGCAGGAGTGCGGTTTCTCCCTCTGTGACTCGGGAGTGGAGACATCTAGTGGCTGTACTTCGGTTGAGAGATTTGGCGAGCGGGCCTTGGAGAGTCCATCCCAAACGGGTCTCGACTGCTGCAGGACAGCCTCGGGGTCCGGTATGAACCCGGTCTATCGGGACAATGAGGTCTGCATGGTCGGAGCCTATCAACAGGGTCGGCATAGCATTGTCTATGAGCGTTCAGCTTGGGGAAGGAGTCACATTGCGCTAGCCAGTGTTCTTTCTCACAGTAGGGGCACACTATCTTCCACTTCTCCGTTCTGGAGGGGGTACTGTGGCTCCTGCTGCTCGGTACTGACTCCGATTGGTGCATCACAGTCACCGATCTTCTTCCATCATTTAGTCGTCTGGTTCCTTCTCTGGAGCCAGGGGTGCTCCGTCCGAATGTATCTAGCCGTAGGCTGCTGACTTCTCTCGCCAGGAAGTCTGCTAGATCGAGGAGGTTCGGTTCGGGGCCATTCGGGTCTCTGTGGTCCCTCTGCCGCCTAAAGCGCTCCTGACGAGCGGGCGGCAGCTTCTCCAGAATCCTTTCCACATTTGAGTTGGCGTAAAGTTCATGCATCCCCTTCTCTCTTTGCGCTCCCAACATCCCTACCAGGGACTGCACTCTGATGGACAGGTCGTCCAGTGCTCGATTGTCTATTGCTGGGGGTAAGCGGTCGATGTGTCGGATCTCCTGGATCACGTAATCCCATATGCGCCCATACCTCTGGTCCAATGCTACCAGCGCTGCTGTGTATGGGGTGGTGGAAGTCGCGTAGGCGAGCGCTATATTATGTGCGCGGGGCACCTTTAAGTGCTTCAGTAGGATGGCGTATTTGTGGCGTTCATCCAATACATCCACCAACATGGTCTCCAGACACATGCGGAGTTCTGTATACTGGGCCCGGTTCTCTTGGGTGAAGTCGGGTACCATAGGCGTGCCAATGTATGACGCTGACTGTGGATACATCGGCGAGCGTTGGGGGAGAGGCCTCCTAGGCGAGTCTCCTCCCGCTCCTTGGTATGGGCTGGTACCGGCAGTGTACCATGGCCCGCTTGTCCAGGTGCTGTTCCTCGGTGCGGGTCGTGCTCACCCGTGTATAGAGTCGGCGGTCTGTAGCGCAGCTCCGCGGGGGTATAGCCTGGGCTGTACCGGACCTCCTGGTCCGGTAGAGTACTGTGCTGTCTTCGGGTGTGGTTCTCCTCCTCTTCCTCTTCGTCTTCAGTTAGGTCATCCAGTGCTTGTAGTCTCTGGTTTAGCCTCTCCACAGGATATGCTGCTCCTTCCCGGTTGCTAGGTCTCGCTTGGACCGGTGGGGGGAGGTGGTCTGTGGGGGGTATAGACCTCGTCTGTTGGTCAAGTTCAGGGTTGTTTACTCGGCTAGGGGATGCCGCCCTGGAGGTGTGTCTAGACGAGTTCCTGGAGCCTCTGGCGGAGGGAGAGGGTGTTGTCCATCTGATCAGCTGTTCTATTAGTTGCGACTGCTGTCTGTCGCGCGCTGCGTCCCGTTGAGCACCGGCTCGTTCTCGGGCCACATTCTCTTCCATCTGAATGCGTCTTATTTCTAGACGTATCTGCTCGTGTTCGCTTCGCTGCTGGATCTGCAGTCGGTCGCGTTCAGCAGCGGCGTTCAGGCTGATGAGGAAGGCCTGCTGTAGGGTCCTCTCTGCCTCGCTGGGAGAAGGCGGTTGTATAGGGGAGCCTTCCCTCGGGGTACTCCTTGCGGAGCCTTGGAGCTCTATCTCCACGGTGCTCTCCCCGTCTTCTTCCGTGCCGAGTTCTCTCTCGGTAGCGTTGTATTCCTCCCGGGACTCATCGGGGACTACTTCTTCAGTACTGGCGGGGTGTGAAGTCATGTCTGGTTCCCACTGGTCCCCACCGTGAACTTGGTCAGTTACATTAGAGCCCGTAGGGGCCTCTATGGTCGGGGTAGTCTGGGCGTTGGGGTTAGACATACTTTTACTTTCTAGTTTTACCGCGTTTACTGTTAGTAGAAGACTAGGTTGTTGACTGACAGCGTAAGCCTCTAAGTACTGAGGGAGCCGTCGTTCGCGCTGCGGGCGTTGGTTAGGAGGATCGTTTCGTGGAGTGTTCATCATAGGCCATTTCAATATTAATAACACTATATTAATATTACACTAATTACCATCCGGCTCGAAGGACCAATTGTAACTGAGGGGTACAATTCCCTGACTGTATTACTAGATATGATACTTACTACCACTACCTTTGTACTTAATATTCGGCCACCCAGTACACGGCATAAATATATTATCATAAACACTCTCACGTAGATGAAACGGATCCAACACAAATGTACGAAGTCGAAGTATGCGTTTATTACTACACAGCAATGGTGTGTAGAGCAAGCACTTAATCACTTAATTACATTTATGAATTGAAATAGTATGCACTTTTATGGCAAAGAGTATTCGTCGGTATATCAATAGAGAATGTCCAATCTCTGATGGCGCAGGTGGTAAATATACGACCTGGAATAGTTAAGGAATAACAGCAATGATACTTTAATGATTATAGACTGGATACACTAGGGGGGGGTTAATCCGGTCGCTTGTAAGCCGACAGGAGTAGGAGGGGGGGGGGGGGGGTAGAATCCGGCTGCCTCGTCCGGCCAAGGGTATCCCAGGTGAACCCACTGTAGTGCCGTTCAATGCGCCGGCGATCCTTGGACCACAGATGAAAGCAGGTGGACTCTTTGTGGGCCGGCTCTCTCCGGTCCACGGGGGAGAGACGTGAAGCGACCTCGTCTTGCAGAGCGTCTCCTCACCTTGCGTCCTCTCCAGGGGGGGGGGGGTTCCAACACACGGCAGTGTCGGGGGTCTTTATCCATGGAATAATCAAAGTATACAAAGCATAATCCGTGCCTGGGAAGGCAGGCTGTCGTCGGTAGAATAATCCGGTATACAGGTCCACTCGCTCGTCGGCTCTGGGGCTCCTCGGGTGCAGCTTCACATGGGGTCAACCACCCTGGGTAAGCAGCCAGTTCTCTGCCCGAAACGATGGGGTACTGACTACGGTAGTATTCTCACCGCACGAAGCACTATATATTAACAGACTATTATTAGCTTAATAGACTACGTCCAACTCGACGATATAGTGCCAAATATGACTATTCAAATATTAATATACACGATGTCTCAATACCGATGGTAGGCGAACTTGGCCTTACTCCCACACGTGGCGTCGCGGGGAGGCTTTACGTCTGTGACTCTATTGGAGGGTAAGAAACTGGACTGAAAAGAAAGTCCTACTTTAGTAGCGCAGTATATATACGCACTATGAACAAATAGTCCCATTAGTGGTGCGGTAGCCAGATTCCTACGCGGAACTAGGACTTGTTCGTACATGTGGAGCGGTACGTTTTAACTGGGTCTGAGGGGTATGGCAGCCTGGCACCAAGGTCTCGACCAATAGTAGAATGGAGACTATTATGGGATGTTCAGTAGGCTAGAATGGATATTCAATGCATATTGTACAAGGAATATACAAGGGACATCAGGGAATATTAGAGAATATACAAATACAATTAAATATATATATATAAATAAATATATATATTCGGTTTAATCTGGCCCTTCACAACAACTATAAATGTAATAATTAATGATACAAATATTGTTGTATTTATTATTATTATTATTATTTACATTTGAGGATGTCTGTAGAATTGACGTGCACGCTATTGCCAATGATTTCTCCCAAATGAAGCCCTTAACACTTTGAGTGCTGTGCTGTTTTCTGGCCCAATCTATTCATTGCCACACTTTAAAAGATAGGAGTCCATCACCTTGTTTGTAGAGCTATAACTATATTCTATATTCTTATAGCTATGGATACAATACTATCGTCATTTGACAGTGACTTTCTTCCGGTCAAGATGCAAAAAAGAGAGAATTTTTCCATGCATCCATCTGCGCGTTATACCGTGGTGAATATAAGTATGTTTTTAGATCGGTGTGGGGTAATTCCTGAAATGCTGAGGAGGCGCCTTATAAGTGTATTATACTATAACCGTTGCCGTTTGTTGCCTGGACCCGCTATTATTCTCAAATCAAATCTATATCATAGGTATTATGTTTCATCATGCTTTGATCGCCACCAATGCCATACGTTGTGGACTAACGTTACACACACACACGTTTGGATCGAGGTGAAGACATGCTTGGATCAACGCAAGATTGATATCATATAGCCCTTACCTTGACTAGTATGTACCCCAAAAATAATATTCGAATTATCTGATCGCAATTCCAAGTATTGATGTCCATCGTGTCGCCAACATAATCAACTACACATCATGCGTCGGGAGCAATTGATTCTTCTCAATCCGACCGTTATAACCGCTCAGCTTGAGCAAAAAAATAAGAATTACCCAGAAACATAGATCGACGCACAGGCCAAGGTTTCAAAAGGTGCTTGATACCGCCGTCTAGCTGGATGCGGCCGGTATTGCACTTTGGCGACCTCAGACTCATTCCCTATGGTAACAACAGGCTCCCTGGATGGATATGAATAAAAATATCGAATGTAAAACTACCCGGAAACGTAAAAAGTCGTTTTTGGCACTCTATGGTCAGGGCCCAGAAACGTCGACTTAAGTCATTTTTGGCACAGAATGTGTTAAGAACACGGGCGCCAGTCTGTCCTATCTATGACTGCTTTTCCGCATTTGTAAATCATGTTCTTAGCTACAAGCAAATCTCTGAAAAGGAACCGTTCGAGAATGCAAAAAGCAAAGTCCGTTTGAGAATCGGGATCATTCACGCTACAAGTTTCCACACTCTTCGCGTTACTCTCTTTCACGCTACTGCGCGTTAAAAGCTTCCACACTCTTCACGTTACTCACATTTGCGCTACTGTGTGTCACAAGCTTCCACTGCTTGTCACAAGCTTCATCCGTGTGTCACAAGCCTCACCTTCCTCTGGAAACACCAGCTATACTTTATTGGTGATTAATTCCGGCTCCCAGCATACATCAGCAGCTAATCCCATAATAATCCTCTCCTCTATGAATTCAATGACAACCAGCCCATACAAAATGTGAATGAAAGAGAAGGTGAAGAAACCTATACTATTCCTCACATCCTAACTGTGTGTGTGTGTGTGTGTGTGTGTGTGTGTGTGTGTGTGTGTGTGTGTGTGTGTGTGTGTGTGTGTGTGTGTGTGTGTGTGTGTGTGTGTGTGTGTGTGTGTGTATGTGTGTGTGTGTGTGTGTGTGTGTGTGTGTGTGTGTGTGTGTGTGTGTGTGTGTGTGTGTGTGTGTGTGTGTGTGTGTGTGTGTGTGTGTGTGTGTGTGTGTGTGTGTGTGTGTGTGTGTGTGCGTGCGTGCGTGTATGCGTGCGTGCGTGTGCGCGTGCGTGCATGTGTATGTTTATGTCTTTCCACACACATTTGTTTATCTGGATGTGTGAAATTAGCAGCACTAATTAAACACTCCCTCGCAGAGAAAAGACAAACACACAGAGAAGCACACACACACACACACACACACACACACACACACACACACACACACACACACACACACACACACACACACACACACACACACACACACACACACACACACACACACACACACACACACACACACACACACACACACCACACCTCTTATGCATCGGGCAAGCATGGGGCTAGCTTGGCATAAAACGGCTGTCGATTGCATATCCAAAGTAATTGGAGATGTGTTCACAACATATGAATGAGTCTGGTCTCTTATGAATGGAAACATTCAGAATTTTCTTCCACAACAGAAAGAATCATAGAGTTACACACATTCACTCTATTTCATTAGCACTCAGAGTGATTCTGTAAGATCAGAATGTTTCCTTTCAAAGGAGACCAGACGCATGGATGTGTATTATCTATAAGAATAAAGTATAATAAATCACAAAATTACTTTGGGTATGCAATCGTCAGGCGTGTTGTGCAAAACTAGCCCCATTTTTGCCCAATGCATAATGTGGTGGAAACTCTGGAGTATAGAGAAGTACAGCTTTTTTAAACTTTCTATCTACTTGTTCTTTATTGCTAATTTACAAAACTGTGGGTTATAGTGTTTTTGTATAAATTATAAAAGAGGGGGAGGAAGTGATAGAGAATGAGAGAGAAGGATAGAATGAGAGAGAGAGGCAGAGACAGACTGAGGACAGGAGAGAGAGAGAGGGGGGGAGGAAGTGATAGAGAATGAGAGAGGGGAGAGAGAGGTAGAGACAGACTGAGTGGACAAGAGAGCGAGTGAGAGAAGCGTTGGAGAAAGTAGAGATAGAGAGCTGTTAATTGAGCAGATTGACTTTTAAATGACATACGTGTAATGCACTCCTGTTCTGTTGCTTGATGATTGGAA